>NC_060907.1:4681851-4709351 GCF_014805685.1 Silurus meridionalis
GTGAGTGTGTGTGAGTCAGTGTATGTGTGTATGTGTGTGTCAGTGTGACAGTGTGTAAGTCAGTATGTGTATGTGTGTCAGTGTGTTTGCGAGTCAGCGTGTGTAAGTGTGTGTGAGTGTCAGTGTCTGTGTTAGTCAGTGTGTGTGTGTGAGTCAGCATGTGTGCGAGTCAGCATGTGTGAGGTTGTAAGTCAGCATCTGTGAGTTAGCATGTGTTAGTGTGTGTGTGTGTGTGTGTGTGTGTGTGTGTGTGTGTGTGTGTCAGTGTGTGAGTCAGTGTGTGTGTGTCAGTGTGTGTGTGTGTGTGAGTGTGTCTGGGAGTCAGTGTATGTGTGTGTGTCAGTGTGTGTGAGTGGGTGTGTGTCAGTGGGTGTATGGCACACCAGATATTGTGCGCTGATCAGGAGAGAAGATTGTATTTGCCTCAGTGTGTTCAGTAGGTTGCTGATGTGGAATGCCGACTGCTTCTCAGTGTTCTGGCCTTTTATACTCTTGATGGAGAACGGTGCACTGTGATGTCAGAGGTAGCTTATGATGAGTGGTAAACTGTATGTCTGCCTCTAGTGGTGAAGCATGGAAATACAACTGAATGGGTATCCTTTCCTACACTGCCACCCCCAAATATGCATGGAATAATTGCCCATAAATCCAAGTTAAAAGTCTTCCGGTTTGAACCTAATGTCATCCTCATCAGTTATCTCTGCTAGATTAATGAGATGGGTAACAGATCGACCCTTAACGTTGATCTCTGCAGACCTTACTTGTCCATCTGCTTTAGGAAATGTCCTTATCACTCTTCTGATCAACCAAAGGGCTTGTGGTAGCTGGGGATATTATAGCTCTGTGAGAGTGTGTGTGTGTGTGAGTGAGTCATTGTCTGTGTGCGGGTGTGTGTGTGAGTGTATGTGAGTGAGTGAGTGAGTGAGTGAGTGTTTGTGTGTGTTGGTGTGTATGTATGTATGTGAAAGAGAGAGTGTGTGTGTGTGTGTGTGTGTGTGTGTGTGTGTGTGAGTAAGTGTGTGTGTAAGTGTGTGTGTGCGAGACAGTGTGGGAGTGTGTGTCAGTGCGTGTGTTAGTCAAGTCAAGTCAAGTTTATTTCTATAGCGCTTTTTACAACAGACATTGTCTCAAAGCAGCTTCACAGAAATCAAGAGTTAAGGTGAATGGTGTGTATTTATCCCTGATGAGCAGCCGTGGCGACTGTGGCAAGGAAAAACTCCCTTAGATGTTATGAGGAAGAAACCTTGAGAGGAACCAGACTCAAAAGGGGAACCCATACTTATTTGGGTGACATCAAGACTGTGATTATAATCTGTGTGTGTTTGTTACAGTGTGTGTGAGTCAGTGCAGTGGCGTAGCCATCACTGGGGGGGGACTCAATGTCTTAGGATCTTAGGATACAGTTACAGAAGACCTGCCTACTTCTACAGCAGCCAACCCTATGTCAGATGTCCCCTGTTCTGTCTACAAAAAAAATACAAATCTGTCTGATTAGTCTAAGTTAAAATATATAAGAAATATCTTATCACAGACAATGCTGTAAATAATCTGTCCTTACATCTGAAGCCTCATTGAAACTTTCTGCCTCATTCACTGTCAACTCAGAATTCTCTTCTGTCTCTGTCTATTGAAAATAAAGTACAAAAGTAGTGTTTAAAACATGCACATACAGGGAATAGTGACATACAGAAGAAAATAACAAATTAAGTACACTTCTGGAAATTTACCAATAATTTGTATCCTAAATTCTTTAACACTTTAGTATGGGGAACACGTATTCACTATTAACTTTGACATTCGCCTCAAACTTTTAATTTACTGCTTATTAGCTTTTAAGGTAGTTGTTGTAGTTAAGGGGAAGTATTAGGTAGGATTATGGAATGCAGAATATGGTCATGAAGAATAAAGAATTAATATGTGCTTTCTAAGTAGCCTACTAATTAACAGCCAATGTGCAGTTGTTCATCATACTGATGTGTTACATATTTATTTCTATATTTTACTAATTAAATTTTTATGATTGGTCCATATATAATTCTACAAACACTTGTATATTAATAGATTATACATTATAAAATGTAAAAATAAATATAACTGCAATAGCAGCCAGGGTTAAAAGCCACACCTGTAAAGTTTCTTGTGTAACATCCTGAATGTAACCTGACAAACCGAGGCTGTCTGTTTTTTGCTCATTCTTGACAACACATAAAAACGTAAAATTAGTGCAATAATGAAAGAGCACCCCATAAAATAAAGATCGTTCCTATCAGCATACTGTAACGTTTCCTCTGTCATCTACCCTCATTCACTGGACTACATTACCCATCATCCTTTGCACCCCGTCATCCACCATGTTGGTTTCCCATCTTCACATGTCTGTTCACCCGGACTTTATTTATACTCATCACCACTGTCTTCACTCATTGTCAGTTATCGTCTTTACTACGTTGTATGTATGTGTGATTTACCTGCTCCTTATTATTAAAAATAACATCTTTAATGTTACTATTCATGTCCTCGTCTCTGACCGTGACACACAGAGTTAAACATGCTGTAAAATCTCAGTTCAACATTCTCTTTATTCTTATTTGAAGGGTTTAGATAACACACTTGTTAAAACAAAAGACGTTATAAAGAGTTTAAGGAAAATACACAGAAAAAAGTGAACGTTTGTCCAAGCAGGAATTTTTCCTTATAATCTTTTAAAACCTTTAAAACTTGCCAATTATTTAGCAAGAGCAACAGGCAGAGTTACCAAACATTGTGCAACACAAGTCAGATACCATATGCCAACTGCTTGACTTTTTTGTAAAAAAGGTCTGAAGCGTTGAGCTCATCGCAACCGAATATTGGATCGCACGCGGGACTGCGGATGCGACTCGAGCTACAGTACTAGGGTGTGTTATGATGACGTGACAAGTGAGCGACTGATTGCCATGGATACGTGAACGTCATGTATAGACTATCTTGTCTCTTGTAAATCACTCTGCATTTATATACATTGCTCCAATAAAAACTCAACATGTCGTGAACACAACTCTCCACTAAAAAAGTGAAATTTACGCCCCTGAGTCAGTGTATGTTTGTGTCAGTGAGTGAGTCAGCGTGTGTGAGTGTGTATGTGTTAGTTAGTGTATGTGTGTGAGTGTGTCAGTGTGTGTGATTCAGCGTGTGTGTGTGTGTGTGTGTGTGAGTGAGTCAGTGTATGTGTGTGTGAGTCAGTGTGTGTCAGTGTGTGTGTGTGTGAGTCAGTGTATGTGTAGATTGTGTCAAGGACGGACACGACACCAAGACAGTTTTATGTGTGTGTCAGTGTGTGTATGTGTGTCAGCGTGTGTGCGAGTCAGCATGTGTAATTGTGTGAGTCAGTGGGTGTATGTGTGTCAGCGTGTGTGTGTGTCAGTGTGTGTATGTGTGTGAGTGTGCGTGCGTGCGTGTTAGTCAGTGTGTGTGAGTGTGTGTGTAAGTGTTTGTGTGCGAGTCAGCGTGTGTGAGTGTCTGTCTGTGTGTGTGTGTAAGTGTGTGTGTGTGTGAGTCAGTGTATGTGTGCGTGTGTGTGTCAGTATGTGTGTGTGTGTGTGTCAGTGTGTGTGAGTGTGTCTGGGAGTCAGTGTGTGTGTGTGTGTGTGTGTGTGTGAGACACACCAGAGAGTTTGCGCTGATCAGGAGTTTGTTCTCGCCCCAGTGTGTCAGTAAAAACACAGTACAGGATTCTTCACACTCAAAAGTCTAGTTTTGATAGCTGCTGGACCTCCAGGGGGCCCTAGGTGTACAGGCTCAATAGGTGATATAAGGAGAGTATGGCCTGCTCCTATTAAAAGGAGGGATTGTACTTTGTCAATAGGCTGTAAAGGAATGCCTTTCAGGTGTTGGTATCTTTGTTGGAGCGTTGCAATGGAATAGGAGTGCTTAGCCAAGAATTGTTCAGAGGTGAAGGCATTCTGGAACTCTCTGAGATCGGATATTAACCTTTGAATCATGAAGGATTCGAAGGTGCCTCCCACTGCACAGACAACAGGGCTTCCACAAGGTGCAATTTCTAGCTAAGTGTGATCGCCCACATTTCCAACAACGCTTATTTTCTTTGATCCATTTGATAATCTGCTCTGTAATAAATGCCTGGAAGTGGTACACTGGCTTAAGTAATGTTCTATGCTACTGTCGCAGTATGGGTATAGAAGTCTGATCTGTTCAAATCCCCGTGCTGGCTGGAACTGATGCGAGGGCATCAGCACCTGAGGAACTGCTTCTGGGGGTCACGGGCCAAAATGGGTGGTTCTAAAATTTGACAGAGGGGCCAGGCCAGGATATACAGTATATACAGTATATATATATATATATATATATATATATATATATATATACAGGACATCGAACTTGGACATCAAACTTTTTACGCTTAGCGAAACCGAAAATTTGCGCCCGCTGAACGACCAAATGCCCGCTTATCGACGTTTTTTTACCCCAACCCATGTTAAGTGAGGGAAAGGACCTTCCCAGTCTCGCCTCAGCCTTTGGAGAGAGCATCGTAAATTAAACTTCGGTTTGTGAACAATATTGTGTTATATAACTATTTAGTGTGTGTACGTTGTATATACAGTACTATACTTTGTTCAAAGTGTAAAATCTTTTTTTTTGTTTAAATTTGTGAAATGGGTTCAAAAACAAAGCTAGTGATGTGAAGGCCAAGCAGCGTGTGATTTCTATGTAGACAAAGAGAAAAATTATCTATAAGTATGTAAATGGTATGCGTATTAAAGGTCTTGTTGCTGTGTATAATTTCAAGTCTACTATATGTACATATTTGGCTAATAAGGAAAATAAGAAAAAAAATTAAGAAGCAAATGTCTTGCCCAGTATGTTGCGCAATGTTAACTTAAAACAAAGACCACAGGCTATGAACAAGATGGAAAAATTACTTGTTCTGTGGATAAAAGAGAAACAGCGCGTGGGTGATAGTGTTTATCAGGCAAAGATTTGTGAAAAAGCAAAAAGACGACAAAGACAAAGTGCCTTTTGGTGCATCTAATGGGTGGTTTTGTAGGTTTAAGGAAAGACACGGTATTCATAGTGTTGTTCATCATGGAGAAGCAGCAAGTGCTGATAACAAAGCAGCAGAACAGCTTGTGCAGGACTTTGCAAAGTTATTAGTGTATGTATGTGTGTATTAGTGTATAACAGTATGTATGTTTTGCAGCAAATTTTCAACTGCGACAAGACAGGGCTTTTCTGGAAAAAAATGCCCAACAGAACTTTCATAACGAAAGAGGAAAAATCCATGGCAGGTCACAAACCCATGAAAGACAGACTCACTCTTCTGCTTTGTGCGATCGCAAGTGGTGACTGCAAGGTAAAGTCCCTTTTAGTTTACCACTTAGAAAATCCAAGGGCATTCAAAAATCACAATGTTTGCAAAGACAGTTTACCAGTGTTGTGGCGTGCAAACCCTAAAGCTTGGGTCAACCGTGAACTATTCAGGGAATGGGAACGGAAAGTGTTTGCCCCATGGGTTAAAAAATATCTCCAGGAGAAAGGTTTGCCGTTGAAATGCGTGTTTGTCCTGGACAATGCAACGGCACATCCTCCAGATTTAGGCGATGAGTTGGAGGTTTGACTGGATTACAGTCAAATTTCTGCCACCAAATTCTACCTTCCTCATTCAGCCTATGGACCAGATGGTCATAGCCAACTTAAAAAAAACTTTACACGTAACACCTGTTTCGTAAGTCAAGTCAAGTCAAGTCAAGTCAAGTCAAGTCAAGAGGCTTTTATTGTCATTTCTACTATACACAGTGGTACACAGTACACAGTAAAAATGAGACAACGTTTCTCCAGAACCCTGGTGCTACACTAAACAATAAACAAACAAAACAACATTAAGCTAAAACACAAGTTACATAAAGTGCATCGAGTGCAACCTGGTGCAAACAGTGCAGACAGACAGTGCAGACAGACGACATGAGACAAGACACAAAACCCTATATAGCGCCGACCAGTAAACCTACTGTATACTAGATTATACAGTACTGTACAAGAAAACTGTGAAAACTATACAAAATATAAACTATATCCCAGAAGTGAGTGTAAACAGTGTAGTGCAAAAAATACAGCAGCAGTCGAAGGTGCAAAAACAGCATGTAAACAGTATGTAAACAGTATAATACAGTGAATACAGTGAAAGTGATAAATGTGCAAAAACAACAGTTGAGAGTATGGTACAGTTAAGGATAATAAATAATAAATAAATGAATGGTGGTGGAATGAATTGAGATGAGTGTGTGTTAGGTGTTAAGTCCAGGAAAAATGTTTTTAGTTCGTTACACACATTTGAGTGAGTGTGTGTGTGTGTGTGTGGGAGAGTTCCGTTTCAGTTCTCTGTGTTGAGAAGCCTGATGGCATGTGGGAAGAAACTGTTGCACAGTCTTGTTGTGGCGGTCCGAATGCTTCGGAACCGTTTTCCTGAAGGTAGAAGTGTAAAAAGTGTGTGTGAGGGGTGTGTGTGATCGTCTACAATGCTGTTTGCTTTGCGGATGCAGCGTGTAGTGTAAATGTCCATGATAGAGGGGAGAGAGATTCCGATGATCTTCTCAGCTGTCCTCACTATCCTCTGTAGGGACTTGCGGTCCGAGACGGTGCAGTTCCCAAACCAGGCAGTGATGCAGCTGCTCAAGATGCTCTCAATGGTCCCTTTGTAGAACATGGACAGGATAGGGGGAAGGAGGTGGGTTTTCCTCAGCCTTCTCAGAAAGTATAGACGCTGCTGGGCTTTCTTGGTGATGGAGCTGGTGTTAAGTGACCAGGTGAGGTTGTCTGCCAGATGAACACCAAGGAATTTGGTGCTCTTGACGATCTCCACTGAGGATCCATCAATAATCAGTGGAGATTGGTCGCTCTGTGCTCTCCTGAAGTCCACAACCATCTCTTTCGTTTTGTCCACGTTCAGAGACAGGTTGTTTGCTCCACACCAGGCAGTTAGCCGTTGCACCTCTTCTCTATATGCTGACTCGTCGTTCTTGCTGATTAGACCCACCACGGTCGTGTCATCAGCGAACTTGATGATGTGGTTCGAGCTGTGCATTGCTACACAGTCATGAGTCAGCAGAGTGAACAGCAGTGGGCTGAGCACACAGCCTGGGGGCCCCAGTGCTCAGTGTGGTGGTGCTGGAGATGCTGTTCCCGATCCTGACTGACTGAGGTCTCAGTCAGGAAGTCCAGGATCCAGTTACAGAGGAGGTGTTCAGGCCCAGAAGGTTCAACTTCTCGATCAGGTGCTGAGGAATGATTGTGTTGAATGCTGAGCTGAAGTCAATGAACAGCATTCGCACATAAGAGTCCTTGTTATCCAGGTGGGTGAGGGCCAGATGAAGGGTTGTGGAGATAGCATCGTCCGTGGAACGGTTTGGACGATACGCAAACTGCATGGGGTCCAGGGAGGGTGGAAGCTGTGTCTTAATGTGCCTCATGACGAGCCTCTCGAAGCACTTTTAACATGACCAATTCCAGCAACTTGACCCTGAAAGAGTACTGAAAAGACCACTTCAGTATCTATTAGTGTATTCAACTAATAGATATGGCATGGAAGGGAGTCACCATCAGGACTCTCAACTCAGCATGGAAGAAGTTGCTGCCATCAGTCTCGCTCTCGTTGCAGAGCGAGACTTTGAGGGGTTTGAGAAGGAGAAGGTCGTGGAAGAGATTTTGCATCTCTGCACAGATCTTTATCTGGAAGTGAATTCGCAAGATGTGGAGGAGTTGGTGAAGTCACACCGGGAGGATCTCACCACTGAGGAAAATAGATTCTTGAAGCCAATTCCTGTAGCTTCAGGAAAAACAGCTACACCTAGTGATGAGCCTCAACCAGGCACTAGTGGAATAAAGAAAATGGGGTGATTAAAAACTCCTCCTTATAGTTTGCCTTCTGTGTTCATGAGTGATGATTCTCTCTTAGTTAAAGGAAAAAAATCTCCACTACCTCCATCCCCAGAGGCTGATTCCCCTCCTCCTGGCAGTGAGGGCTCATCCTCCTCCAACTAACACCACCACCACTCAACCTCCTCCCGCTCACTCCATCAAGCCATTACAGTACAATAATTTTTTTTGTTACTTTTGTAATGTTTTTAATTTATACTTTTTACTGTATTATTTTCAGGAATCCACCTGCTATGCCCCCTTCGGCAGCTGTCAAAACCTCCGCTTTCCCTGAAGCCCCCGGCTTCAACAATGCACACTTGGGGCTCATGTGTGTGTGTTTTTGTGTTAAACTCTCCGTGTCTTCATTAAACCAAAGCAAACTGTGCTCCGGCTTTGCCTCCACTGATTATGCTGCATAACAATTATATACAGTATTATTTATGTACCTGTATTATTTAGTATTAATACTGCTAGAAACAGGGCAAAAATTGTAGAAATGGTATCGGTGGAGATAATTACATTCCATTTTCGACCTTTTCGCATTTCGACCGGTTTTATGGAATGGATATATATATATATATATACTGTACATACACTGGCGATCAAAATTAGAAAACAACTTATAAACAATTGAACAATTCTAGAACAATGTCATCTTCACTGCTCAACATTTGAAGGAGTTTTTGTCCTGTCTATACCATGCTACCAGAACACCTTTTCCACAAAATAACTAAGGCATTTCCAAAAAATACAATATTTTGCAGAAAACACACTGATCAAAATTAGAGAACACTTTCAGATACCTCCCAGTTATTAATGTTAATCTGGTACCTGGTGCTAATTTCCTTGATTATCTGTCAACGCCTATTTAACTGGCAGCCTAACTTTCAGTTTCACTGACTCTGCAAGATGGTGGGCCGTTCTAAAGTGACTGAAAGCCTCCGGCAGCAGGTTGTTCAAATGAAGGCCAACGGAATGACCCGATCAGCCATAGCAAGACAAGTTGGTCATTCCAAATCTCTAATTTCAAGTGAAATTGTCATCGTAGGTGCATGTCCACTATGAGAGACATAATCTAAAAAAAAAATCCAGAAATCACAATATATGATTTTTTTAACTATTTATTTATATGATACAGCTGCAAATAAGTATTTGAACACCTGTCTATCAGCTAGAATTCTGACCCTCAAAGACCTGTTATTCTGCCTTTAAATTGTCCACCTCCACTACATTTATAATCCTAAATTAGATGCACCTGTTTGAGGTCGTTAGCTGCATAAAGACACCTGTCCACCCCATACAATCAGTAAGAAACAAACTTCTAACATGGCCAAGACCAAAGAGCTGTCCAAAGACACTAGAGACAAAATATACCTCCACAAGGCTGGAAAGGGCTACAGGGAAATTGTCAAGCAGCTTGGTGAAAAAAGGTCCACTGTTACAGCAATCATTAGAAAATGGAAGAAGCTAAACATGACTGTCAATCTCCCTCGGACTGGGGCTACATGCAAGATCTCACCTAGTGGGGTCTCAATGATCCTAAGGAAGGTGAGAAATCAGCCCAGAACTACATGGAAGGAGCTGGTCAATGACCTGAAAAGAGCTGGGACCACGGTTTCCAAGGTTACCGTTGGTAATACACTAAGACGTCATGGTTTGAAATCATGCATGGCATGGAAGGTTCCCCTGCTTAAACCAGCACATGTCCAGGCACGTTTTAAGTTTGCCAATGACCATGGGAGAAAGTCATGTGGTCAGATGAGACCAAAATAGAACTTTTGGGTCATAATTCCACTAAACGTGTTTGGAGGAAGAAGAATGATGAGTACCATCCCAAGAACACCATCCCTACTGTGAAGCATGGGGGTGGTAGCATCATGCTTTGGGGGTGTTTTTCTGCACATGGGACAGGACGACTGCACTGTATTAAGGAGAGGATGACCGGGCCACGTATTGCGAGATTTTGGGGAACAACCTCCTTCCCTCAGTTGGAACATTGAAAATGGGTCGAGGCTGTGTCTTCCAACATGACAATGACCCGAAGCACACAGCCAGGATAACCAAGGAGTGGCTCTGTAAGAAGCATATCAAGGTTCTGGCATGGCCTAGCCAGTCTCCAGACCTAAACCCAATAGAGAATCTTTGGAGGGCGCTCAAACTCAGTGTTTCTCAGCGACAGGCCAGAAACCTGACTGATCTAGAGAAGATCTGTGTGAAGGAGTGGGCCAAAATTGCTCCTGGAGTGTGTGCAAACCTGGTGAAAAACTACAGGAAACGTTTGACCTCTGTAATTGCAAACAAGGGCTACTGTATCAAATATTGACATTGACTTTCTCAGGTGTTCAAATACTTATTTGCAGCTGTATCATACAAATAAATAGTTAAAAAAATCATATATTGTGATTTCTGGATTTTTTTTTTTAGATTATGTCTCTCACAGTGGACATGCACCTACGATGACAATTTCAGACCCCTCCATGATTTCTAAGTGGGAGAACTTGCAAAATAGCAGGGTGTTCAAATACTTATTTTTCTCACTATATATATATATATATATATATATATATATATATATATATATATATATATATATATATATATAAATATATATTACATACACATTATTATATATCTATATATCACATTACATTAAAACTGAACTTCTCCTTTAGACAGAGTCAGACTGAAGATCGATCAGTTCCAATTACACTTCTTGTGGTGTGGTATCAGGGTCTTGGGACAGGGGACAGGGGACAGAACACCAGCTGAAAAGTGCAAAGTGACGGCTGATATTGTACTCTTTGAAAACCTTGACAGTTTCTTGCCATATTAGGCATACGGCCTTTGATCTGACTTCAGCGAAAAAATATTATGTTGTCCACTTCATATTAAACACTCGGCGCTCACTATTCACTTTTCTTTGATAAGCTCATTTTTGCAGAAGGACTCATAAGAGAAGAAGAGAGCAAATAAGGTCAATGTATCTGAAGTGCGACATCTTTAGGGGAAACGTGGGCATTGCAGGGGAAAGGTAAATTGAACAAGGTTTACCTGTACCTATTTTAATAGAATTTGGTCACGTTCGGCGGGCCGGAATAGTAAACCCAACGGGCTGTGTGTAGAGTGTAGGAATTCTGATAAGGAAGGTGTTGTCTGAATAAGGCACACAAATCCTAGGGTAATTTGGTGAGTAAATGTGCTACATGTTAGCTGCACCGTAGTTCCGCATCTCCCAAAGGACCTAATGACTTCAGGAGACCCACGAGAGCTTGAATTTGGAGGGCAAACAGATAAAAACTGGCTACATCTCCAGGCTGTACATCAGGGGCATCCATGACGGCTGCTATCTTAGTTAAGGCTAAATGATAATGTAGTCCATATCTTTGAGTAAGCGCAGTCATAGTGTCTGTGTATGGCCAAGCGGAATTCATGAATGAATCTGCAATTAGACAAGCCTCTGGAAGCTTAAGGTGTTCTAGGAGAACCTGATACTTGAAAGAGCTCAGATGCATCTGGAGAGATAGTGTCATCAAGGGCTAACTTTAAATGAGCAAATTTGCAAGGTTCAGGACTGGTGAAATTTGGAATTGGTGGATGCGGGATTATAGGATATCTCCGGAGATACAGGAAGGATATTGTAGATTATGATCGACATCATGCTGTGGGCTTGTCCTGTAGGCATATGTATCTCCTTCTGACTTTAAAGGACTGTGTTTAAGTCAGTGTGTGTGTGAGTCAGCATGTTGAGTGTGTGTGTGTGAGTCTGTGTGTGTGTGTGTCAATGTGTGTGAGTGTGTGTGTGGGTGTGTGTGTCAATGTATGTGTTATCAGTGTGTATGTGTGGATCAGTGTTTGTGAGTGTGTGTGTTAGTGTGTGTGAGTCAGTGTGTTAGGGTGTCTGTGGGTGTCAGTGTGTGTGGGTCAGTGTGTGTCTGAGTCAGTGTAAGTGTGTGTCAGTGTGTGTGAGTCAGCATCTGTTAAACACATTACATTAAACTGCTTTTGGCTCTTTATTGTTTAGTGCTTTACAGTGCTATATTTTACCTAAATAAAAAAATAACACAGTGAAACCTGTGAGTGAAACCTGTTTAGTGAAAAACACCAACCCAAATATGTTGTAATAATTTACACCATTTTTAATGCTTTAGTGCTTGACAAAACACGTTCCGTACAAGAAATACTTCTTTATTAGTGATTCTTTTGATTATTATTTGGTTAAATATATCAATTAAATTATATTTATTTAATTAAATATTCGATTTAATTGGCACAAATTAAATAAATTTAATAAAAATAAATGAAGAAATTATATTAAATAGTTATTTAATATAACTAGTAGTAATAGTAATATTTAATAGTAACTAGTTATAGTTACTCGTTACTTCATTAAAAAAGTAACTTAATTACTTTGTTGATTACTTACACCAAAAAGTAATGCGTTACTGTTAAAAGTAACTTTTTAAAAAACCTTCTTTAATGTTCCCATTAATGCCCTTTTATGTGTTATGGTCTATAGAAACACAAAACTGACTTAAACACAAAGTAATTTTGAAACACTATTTTATTAAAGTCAGAGCAGCATAAACTGAATATATCACAAGGATTTCTGAAATAAATAACAAAACAAGCTAAATAATATATTCACAATCAAAAACTAAAGTGGCTTCTGCTGTTGTGTTGAGCTTTTAAGCATGTTCCTTTCACAGCTGAAGTATGAAAACTATCAACAACAGAACACCGGGTTAGCTTCTAGCTTCCAGCATGGAGTTCCTGGAGAAGCTTCAACAGATTGGAGTAGCTGTTTATCGCAGTAGATACGAGCTTCGAACCAGAAAGACACAGCTTACATTTGACTTTTGAAGTTTTGGTCTTTTAACTCAACCAAAGTGAAATAATGAGCATATTTTCACTTTGAGAAACTCGTCTTGCTCTCGCCTCGACTCGCCATTACTGCCGCACAGACCTGAATAAATGGAGACATGCCCACAGTGCGTCTTCTTCGTGTATACAGAGGGTAATCCACCAATCCTACAATGCAATGCTGCTGTAAACAGGTTAGGCTGTGGCTACACTTCAGCCGAAATTCATTCATTTAAAAAAGTAACGGGTAACGCACCATACGGTAACGAAGTTACTTTATTTTTAAAAGTAACGCGTTACAGTATAAGTTTTCTGTCAAAAGTATCACGTTACTGCCCAACACTGCACATTACTATATTATATTATTATATTACATGGTGTCAGGTGAAGATGTTGAGATGTTCGTTGGGAGTGACGAGGATGGATAAGATTAGAAATGAGTTTATTAGAGGGACAGCGCATGTAGGATGTTTTGGTGACAAGGTGAGGGAGGCGAGATTGAGATGGTTTGGACATGTGCAGAGGAGGGACATGAATTATATTGGTAGAAGAATGCTGAGGATGGAGCCACCAGGTAGGAGGAAAAGAGGAAGGCCAAGGAGGAGGTTCATGGATGTGGTGAGGGAAGACATGCAGGTAGTTGGTGTAAAAGAGGCAGATGTAGAGAACAGGGGGGTATGGAGACGGATGATCCCCTGTGGCGCCCCCTAATGGGAGCAGCCGAAAGAAGAAGAAAAAGAATTACATGCTGTCAGGAAGCACCCTGCTTCTTCTCCTGTGCGCTCCCCACCCGCACGGAGCCAATCGCCATCATACTAATTTAACACACCAATATAAACACCTCACTCGCTCCACTTCAGTGTCCGGTATTGTTTTTTTGGACTTTGTATGTTTTCTGTGCTAAACCTCATTAACGCTCTGTTTGCTGGTGCTTCAACTTCCGCCTCATCATTGCCCCCTAACACATGCACATATAAAACAATATATATATATTCTGCTGCTTCTTCTTGATTGATTTATTAAAATTATAATAATAATGTTCATTGTAATATTTGGACTGGATGCATGACAGTCTGAAATAAAATATGACCCTTTTTGTTTTTGAAAAATGTGTTTATGTTAGAGAGTTCTTCTGGCTCCAAAGACAAATAAAGAAGTAGTAGAAGTATATATATATATATATATATATATATATATATATATATATATATATATATATATATATATATATATACAGGGAGTGCAGAATTATTAGGCAAGTTGTATTTTTGAGGATTAATTTTATTTGAGGATTTAATTTGAACAACAACCATGTTCTCAATGAACACAAAAAACTCATTAATATCAAAGCTGAATATTTTTGGAAGTAGTTTTAGTTTTAGCTATTTTAGGGGATATCTGTGTGTGCAGGTGACTATTACTGTGCATAATTATTAGGCAACAACAAAAACAAATTCATACCCATTTCAATTATTTATTTTACCAGTGAAACCAATATAACATCTCAACATTCACAAATATACATTTCTGACATTCAAAAACCAAACAAAAACAAATCAGTGACCAATATAGCCACCTTTCTTTGCAAGGACACTCAAAAGCCTGCCATCCATGGATTCTGTCAGTGTTTTGATCTGTTCACCATCAACATTGCGTGCAGCAGCAACCACAGCCTCCCAGACACTGTTCAGAGGTGTACTGTTTTCCCTCCTTGTAAATCGCACATTTGATGATGGACCACAGGTTCTCAATGGGGTTCAGATCAGGTGAACAAGGAGGCCATATCATTAGATTTTCTTCTTTTATACCCTTTCTTGCCAGCCACGCTGTGGAGTACTTGGGCGTGTGTGATGGAGCATTGTCCTGCATGAAAATCATGTTTTTCTTGAAGGATGCAGACTTCTTCCTGTACCACTGCTTGAAGAAGGTGTCTTCCAGAAACTGGCAGTAGGACTGGGAGTTCAGCTTGACTCCATCCTCAACCCGAAAAGGCCCCACAAGCTCATCTTTGATGATACCAGCCCAAACCAGTACTCCACCTCCACCTTGCTGGCGCCTGAGTCGGACTGGAGCTCTCTGCCCTTTACCAATCCAGCCACGGGCCCATCCATCTGGCCCATCAAGACTCACTCTCATTTCATCAGTCCATAAAACCTTAGAAAAATCAGTCTTGAGATATTTCTTGGCCCAGTCTTGACGTTTCAGCTTGTGTGTCTTGTTCAGTGGTGGTCGACTTTCTGCCTTTCTTACCTTGGCCATGTCTCTGAGTATTGCACACCTTGTGCTTTTGGGCACCCAGTGATGTTGCAGCTCTGAAATATGGCCAAACTGGTGGCAAGTGGCATCTTGGCAGCTGCACGCTTGACTTTTCTCAGTTCACGGGCAGTTATTTTGCGCCTTGGTTTTTCCACACGCTTCTTGCGACCCTGTTGACTATTTTGAATGAAACGCTTGATTGTTCGATGATCACGCTCAGAAGCTTGGCTATTTTAAGACTGCTGCATCCCTCTGCAATATATCTCACTATTTTTGACTTTTCTGAGCCTGTCAAGTCCTTCTTTTGACCCATTTTGCCAAAGGAAAGGAAGTTGCCTAATAATTATGCACACCTGATATAGGGTGTTGATGTCATTAGACCACACCCCTTCTCATTACAGAGATGCACATCACCTAATATGCTTAATTGGTAGTAGGCTTTCCAGCCTATACAGCTTGGAGTAAGACAACATGCATAACGAGGATGATGTGGTCAAAATACTCATTTGCCTAATAATTCTGCACTCCTGTATATATATATATATATATATATATATATATATATATATATATATATATATATATATATATATACAATTATTTAAACTCCTACAGTAATATTAAAAAATTAGTGTAGCCCAGAAAGTTTTGCTTGTCTAATTGTTTGTCTAATTTGCAACATGCCCAAAATAATTGTGCATCATAATGAATAGGGAAAATATCCTATTTTTTATTTTATGAAGTCACGCATTTACTCTGTATTTTTGCCAAATGAACTGTCTTTCTTTTTCTGATGCAGCAGTATTACTTCTTTATTTATAGTGGGTTTATATTCTTTGTAAGCAACCATTTAACCCTCACTCAGCTTCACAGAAGAATGTAGCTCGCTGTTTTTCCTCCTTGTGAGTCCTTTCTCACAAATCTGACTACATTTCTCGAAATTCTGACTTCACTTCTCGCAGTCCTGATTTTATTTCTCATATTTCCAAAGCCATTTCTTACAATTCAGACTTTTTTCACGCAACTTAGACTTGATTACTCGCAAATCAGATTTACTTTCATCTTATTCTGAGTTATTTTTGAACAACAAGTGGTATCTGGAGCAATCAGTTCTGCTCCTGCTATAATGTTACGATGCTTCATGTGTACATGGCAGACAGGAGTTCAGGCTACAAAGGCTGCGTCTGCTCTGTCCAGCTACTGTATTTTAATATTTACAATTGTGTGCCTCAGTAAAACATCGAAACGTGCAATCTTAATAATCATGTAAACACAAACCAGGTTTGAAATGAAAAGGGCCAATAAAAGATTACTATCACATCATCAGGTGTGATACAGGCCTGTCTAACTTTTACTGCATTTAAAATGTAGCAAGGTAAAACATGAAATCAAACTATTCAGCAGATTGTGATTGTGTAACGTAATGTTCCTGAGTCCACCATAAATAAAATGAGTTATGAATGCAGTGCATATTATTCACACTTTTGTAAAGGATGATAAAGCAGAATCAGTTTTACTTTTATACTTATGGATAAAAATGAAATTTGTGTCCTTAATTCCTTGTATTTTATCATAGAAAATCTTTATAAAATTATATCTCCAATGTTATGAAATCATATGTGGGCATATTTGTTTATCTTTAAAGCTTTACATTTTTAGTTACCATTTTGAAAGTACTATGGTAAAATTCAAGGTGAGTAACAGTACACTGTACCCAAGTCTTGTTTTATGTATTTTTAATTTTATCTTGTTTTTATACCAATGTCTTGCAGTTAATGACAGATGAGGACCTGAGGAACTGTTTGCCTTCTCATAGAGAGACCGGTTGTTAGAAATGGGGTTTTGCAGGAGGCAGAAAGATACGCCGAGCTCTAGGGCAAAAGTGTAACGCTTACAGAGTTCGGACATACGCCTTATATGGCTTCTCGTCTTGTTGTATGGTGAAGTCGGTTACAATGAGCAGCAGTCCGCATGGAATTGCATGGTGTTGGATTATGAAATAATTCTCCAACCTTCCCCTCCACAGAACTTCCTAATTCCTCTCAATTACTGTCCAATTCTTGTGTGCTTTTTCACATTACCTAGTTTGTTGAATATAAACAAATAAATCATGCATTCATCTGAAAAACCATAAAAGACTCTTTTTCCACACTTTTTACAGACACTTTCATGTAAATTATATGTTTAATAAGTAAATGAATGGTCCATAGTGCACAAAAGGTTAAAGACCCCTAATCTACACACATCTGGGTTCCCATGATAATTATACGTAAAAAACAAACCAACTACCTGAAGTTGCACATTCACTCAGGTTAGTTGATGGTGGTCTGGCAGGCCATCTCTTATCCCAGAGATTCGTCATGTCTATGTTACCTTCTGGCTCTCAGTGTTAGTTATGCTGTCATAGCGAGTCTTGCCAGAGTCTCCAACTGCACAGTGTCCCGAACTTTATACAACAATAAAGAGATTTAATAATCCGTATCTTTCTCTTCCTGTCACCCTTCTGCTCTCTCTCTCTCTATCTCTCTCGCTCTCTCTCCTGTCTCCCATCTGCTTTCTCTCTCTCCCTGTCACCCTTCTGCTCTCTCTCTCTCTCTCCCTCTCTTTCTGAGTGCATGGTGGGAGCGAGTGGGCGAAGCTTGAGTGAGTGGCGACTGCGTGCGGTTGTGCTTTTTTAATAATAATAATAATAATAATAATAATAATAATAATAATAATAGGTTTAATTTATATAGCGCCTTTCCCAAGCTCAAGGACGCTTTACAGGGTACAATATTTCAAGACAGATGAAATATAATGAACATATATAAACAAACATATTTGTCGGACATTTGCCCAGGACGAAGGATCACATGCAGCTGCATGAGTTAATAACAGAGACAACACAGACACAAAAACATACAGAAAGAACACTACATAGTAAATGAAACATACACTACATAGTACATGAAACATACACCACATTTCAGAAAAATCAAGGACTCCTAACACATATGCATTGACTGATAGTGGAGGTTGAAAAGGTGGGTCTTAAGCCTTGATTTAAATTCAGTCAAAGTGGTGATGGTTCTGAGTGCAATTGGCAGATCCTTTTCTGTCATTGCTCCAATACTATGGAACTCCCATAGTATTGGAGCAATGACAGAAAAGGATCTGCCACCCGCAGAGGATAGACGATATCTAGGAACCCATAGAAGTTCAGAATTTGAAGACCGGAGTGATCGTGAAGGAACATAGGATGAGAGAAGTTTAGAAAGATAGGGGGGAGAAAGAGCATTTAGTGCCTTATAAGTGAGCAGTAGGATTTTATATTTTATGCGAGATGAGATTGGAAGCCAGTAAAGATCAAATAATAAAGGGGTAATGTGGGCAGATTTTTTATTGGAGGTTAACATTCTGGCAGCCGAGTTTGGTATGTACTGTAAACGTGAGATTGAGTGAGCTGATAGACCAGAGAAGAGTGAATTGCAGTAGTCGAGACGGGACGTAATCAGAGCATGCACTAATGTTTCGGCATCATTTCTGCAGATAATAATTTATCTTTTATCTCATCAATCAATTGATTGATTGATTGATGAGATAAAAGGTTGAAGTTTGACAATGCGTTGCAGATGAAAAAAAGGCGTTTTAGAGAGCCTGCGAATATGGGCATCAAAGGATAGTGAGGGGTCAAGTATAATACCTACATTTCTAATAGTAGCTGAGGGGAAAATCGTAGTAGCATCCAAATCAAGAATCAAATAAAGTCCACAGAGTTGTTTTTTATTAGAGATGGGGGACCAGTTATCAGAATGTCGAGTGTAGCCAGTCGAAAATTTGAGTGTAGCCATTGTTTTAACTCGCTAACACAAGAGGAGAGGGAGGATTTTACATTAGCAGAATCTGGTTGACAAGCAGTATATAACTGAATATCATCAGCATAACAATGATAACTAAAACCATGTCTACGAATGATGTTGCCAAGTGGCTGAATGTACAGAATGAATAGTAGTGGGCCAAGAACAGAGCCCTGTGGGACAGCCTGTTTAAGTAAGACAGTAGAAGATTTGGAATTGTGTATGGAGATGTGACATTGCCTGCCCGTGAGATAAGAGAAAAACCAGGATACTGCAGAGCCTAATATGCCAAATTCCGCTAAGCGGGAAAGTAAGATCTTATGACAGACAGTATCAAAGGCAGAGCTAAGGTCTAATAACAGAAGTATAGTGAGACTACCTGAGTCTCCAATGAGTAAAAGATCATTAACAACCTTTACTAGCGCAGTCTCCGTGCTATGCTGTTGGCGGAAGCCAGATTGAAAAATATCTAAGAGGTTGTTACAAACTAGGAATGACTGCAGCTGAGAGGCCACAGCCTTTTCCATGATCTTTGATACAAATAGCAGGTTGGAAATAGGGCGGTAGTTGGATAAGTCTGCCGGGTCCAGATTAGTCTTTTTGAGTATGGGAGTAACAGCAGCAGTCTTAAGTGACACAGGTACAGTAGAGGAGATAAATGACATATTAATGAGGTGGGAGATGGGGGCAGAAATCGCCAATGTACAGTCTTTTAGCAGGAAAGTAGGTGCAGGATCAAGAGTGCATGATGAGGAGTTAGATTTTTGTATTAACTCAGTGATTAATGAGGAATTGGTTAGGGCTAGCATTACCAGATAATTATTAGATTGAGATTTCATATGCACATCGGTAGTTGGTTCCTCCCCAAATGTTGCATACAGAGTATCTAGCTTACCCTGGAAATGGTTCAAGAAAGAGCAACACATAACCATTGATTCAGAGTCACTAAGGGTGTGCTTTGGTGCTTGAGTCAGTTTATTAATTGTGCTAAATAATATTTTGGGCTTATTGCTTGCTTTGTTAATGACGCTGGAGATATGGGAAGAGCGGGCTGTATTTTAGGCCAGCGTATTTAGGAAAATGGCCGGTTGAACCAGTTTTCCTAAACAGACATTGATGTTGTCTACATTTTACCTTCAAACCTCGAAGTTCTGCATTGAACAACGGGGAGGAATGGGACATAGGAACAGACCTAATCTTAGTTGGGGCAAACTAATCCAACAATTTTTCAACAGTACAGCAGTACTTGTCATAAATCATAGATGGGCAGTTTAAATTTAGCACGTCAGAAAGAGCAGAGGAGGCAACAGAATCACAAAAGGAACTAGTGTCAACAGTATTTAAATGACGATAACATATGGTTAGATTTTTGATGTGGATGACTGGACAGATGGATGTAAAATCAAAGGAGATGAGTCTATGGTCAGAAAGAGGGGTAGCTAAACTGTCAACAGAGATATTATTCAGACCAGATGTACAAACAAGATTAAGCGTGTGACCATGAGTATGAGTTGGAAAATGAACATGCTGGATGAGGTCAAAACAGTCAAAGACAACATTTAGCTGAGTAGCAGTGGAGCAAGCAGTATCGACATAATGTTGAAATCACCAAGAAGAATAACTTGGGACGATACAGCACATGCTTGGGTTAGTAATTCACTGAGTTCTGAGAAAAAGTCACTTTGTTGTTTCGGTGGTCTGTAAATTAATATAAGTACAACGGGATGTTTGATACCAAGCTTCATAGCCATGTACTCAAATGTCGTGGTATTGTGAAAAACCAGTTCAGAGACAGTTAATGATGCACGAAAAATGACAGCAAGACCACCCCCTTTACCAGTTGTACGTGGTTCTGACATATGTCGATATATCCAGTAGGGGTAAGCAGATTCAGCTGGATAAAATCATCTGGTACCTGCCAAGTCTCTGTGAGAAATAACATATCAAAGTTATTGTCAGCTATTAGCTCATTCTTTGTCTGAGATAGATCGACAATTTAGGAGGGCACAGTGTTTATTTGTTCCATTGACAGTAGGGGTATGCTTAATCTCAGAGTTAGTTATATTAATGTCGACAAGGGAGCGATGCCGATTATGAGAACGCGCCGACTGTTTCATAGCCCTGCTACTGGACCAGATAGAGGGGATCGCAGATGATGATGACTGATGAAGGACGTATCTCCTTCTGGAAGAGCGTTGTATATATCTTGGGCGACGAAGGATATCAGATGAGCGGCAATGGTTATATGTCACGGGGTCAAGGCGCCAGTGCCCGTTTAGAGCCACTAGCTCACAGGGCCTGTATACGATTTCCATTTGAGTGTTGAAGCCAAACACATCTTGACTGATTAAGGATTTTTTCTCTTCTCTAACTTCTTATATGCCTTTTGCATGTTTTTTCTTTTGTTTTGTTGTTTGTTTTTTGTGTTTGTGTGTTTATAAAAACGGCAAATAGACTTTTTTTGTATGGTTTCCAGCGTTCGTGCTGGAAGCGTGGTAGGACTGTGCAGGATGAGCTGTGAGGGTTTAACCCGGCATCATGGAGTGAAGGTGTTGTGTAAAGTGAGGGTAGAGGAGTGTGCTCTAGCAGTAGAAGATGTAGAATGTGTTGTGTAAAGTGAGGGTAGAGTAGTGTGCTCTAGCAGTAGGAGATGTAGAATGGGTTGTGTAAAGTGAGGGTAGAGGAGTGTGCTCTAGCAGTAGGAGATGTAGAATGGGTTGTGTAAAGTGAGGGTAGAGGAGTGTGCTCTAGCAGTAGGAGATGTAGAATGGGTTGTGTAAAGTGAGGGTAGAGGAGTGTGCTCTAGCAGTAGGAGATGTAGAATGGGTTGTGTAAAGTGAGGGTAGAGGTGTGCTCTAGCAGTAGGAGATGTAGAATGGGTTGTGTAAAGTGAGGGTAGAGGAGTGTGCTCTAGCAGTAGGAGATGTAGAATGGGTTGTGTAAAGTGAGGGTAGAGGAGTGTGCTCTAGCAGTAGGAGATGTGGTCGGTCATAGTAGCATAGTGTCGGCTTCTAGAATGAAAAACGCCGTTGGTCAAGGTTTCTTCCTTTTGGAATCTCAGGGAGATTTTCTTTGCCACAGTCAGCACCGGCTCATTTATTAGGGGCAAACTTATAATTCTAAAGAACAATCCTATTAATTTCTTATTAACCACATTATCTGTGTGAAGCTGCTTTGAGACAATATCTATTATTAAAAACTCTCTTCAAGTTTTATTACTTTTACTATTACTATTGTACTGTTGTGTGTATGACTGAGTGTGTGTATGTGTAGTAGTGACTTGCTCGCGAGACGGGAGGAACACACACACCAGGAGAGCAGAATTGAAGATATCATGTTGTGTTCATTTACAGTGCACAGGAGCAGTGGAGGAGTGGGAGAAGAGAAGTCGTGAATGCGAATATTGCTTAGTTTATTGATCTGCGTTGTTGGGAGCTCGAGGCGTGTCAGGGAAGTGTTGTTTCTGTTCCGAGTTGCGAATCCACAGCCGGGCAGAGGAAAGCTGAGAGCACGTCCTGTCTGTAATGGTGGGTGCCCAGTGTCCTTGGT
This sequence comes from Silurus meridionalis, assembly GCF_014805685.1. Taxonomy (NCBI): domain Eukaryota; kingdom Metazoa; phylum Chordata; class Actinopteri; order Siluriformes; family Siluridae; genus Silurus; species Silurus meridionalis. The sequence continues at coordinate 4,704,264 of NC_060907.1, forward strand.
ACATAATGACCTCTAGAGGGTCGGGGAAGCAGGATAGGTGCCAGCGTGGCCACTGTGGTCGCTGCTTCCTGTAATAAAAGGGAGAGAGAGACTCCGTGGGTTAGTCGGGAGATAGCCAGACATTCTCCAACCTGCTTTCCTTTGTGGCTTATTGTGTTTGTGTGTGTGTGTGTGTGTGTGTGTGTGTGTGTGTGTGTGTGTGTATGTGTGTCTGTTAGAGCAGTGGTCCCCGACCATGGGTCAATTGGTACCGGGCCACACAGAAAGTATATATAACTGCCATTATTTCTGTTTTATTTAGATTAGATTCAGGGGCTGTTCTGGCTAGTAACACAATACATTAGCAATAATTTGAAACCCCCAAGCTAGCAAAATGAACAAAAAAACAATACAGTGGTTTCACGTTTATTATTATATCTAGAAAATGCCGGTTTTACCGGTCGTATCATTTTTATTTTGTTATATTTCCGCTTCAATTTGAAATATAAACAAAATAAATGTTGTAAAATTTGACAAAAGTTCAAATTGTTATATCTATTGTAATTATAATATGTGTGCGTGTGTGTGTGTGTGAGTTTGAGTGTGTCTTTGAGAGTGTGTGTATGTGTGTTTGTGTGTATTACCTCTTAGTGCCTGCCTCATTTCTAAAATAAAAACACAATAAAAGGAAAAAAGAAAAGAAAAAAAGTTAAAATGATTGTATCTACTGTCATTATATGTGTGTTTGTCTGTGTCAATAGGTGTGTGTGTCTGTGTCTCTGTGTGTCAATCTTTAAATGTGTGTGTGTGTGTGTGTGTGTGTGTGTGTGTGTGTGTGTGTGTTTGAGTGTGTAAGTGTTTGTGTGTATGTGATATTGGGTGTGTCTTTAAGACTTAGTGTGTATATGTGTTTAAGTGTGTAAGTGTTTGTATGTATTAATGTAAATGTCTCGCCTCAACGCTGGAATAAAAACAATAAATTTAATACAATTTAAAAAAGAAGTTTCTATTGTCATAATATGTGTGTGTGTGTGTGTGTGTGTGTGTGTGTGTGTGTGTGTGTTTGAGTGTGTAAGTGTTTGTATGTGTTAATGTCAATTTCTCGCGTCAACGCTGAAATAAAAACAATTTATTAATACAATTTGAAAAGAAAATACTATTGTAAGTATACCAAGTATACCAAGATGGTGTCACATGCACAACGTCACAGCTATAAGCAAACAGCAGTTTGCACATACTGAAGGAGCTATCGTTGTGGCTGGAGTTTTCAACCACTCCAACCTGAGATCTGCATTACCAAAATTCCACCGTAATACCTCCTGCTCTACCAGAGGGACAAAACACTGGACCAGGTATACACAAACATACCTGGGGCATACATGGACATTCCCCTCCCCACTTGGGTCAGTCTGATCACCTCTCTTTATTCATGCTACCCAAATACACAACAATGAGTTGTGTAAAGTGAGGGTAGAGGAGTGTGCTCTAGCAGTAGGAGATGTGGTCGGTCATAGTAGCATAGTGTCGGCTTCTAGAATGAAAACGCCGTTGGTCAAGGTTTCTTCCTTTTGGAATCTCAGGGAGATTTTCTTTGCCACAGTCAGCACCGGCTCATTTATTAGGGGCAAACTTATAATTCTAAAGAACAATCCTATTAATTTCTTATTAACCACATTATCTGTGTGAAGCTGCTTTGAGACAATATCTATTATTAAAAACTCTCTTCAAGTTTTATTACTTTTACTATTACTATTGTACTGTTGTGTGTATGACTGAGTGTGTGTATGTGTAGTAGTGACTTGCTCGCGAGACGGGAGGAACACACACACCAGGAGAGCAGAATTGAAGATATCATGTTGTGTTCATTTACAGTGCACAGGAGCAGTGGAGGAGTGGGAGAAGAGAAGTCGTGAATGCGAATATTGCTTAGTTTATTGATCTGCGTTGTTGGGAGCTCGGAGGCGTGTCAGGGAAGTGTTGTTTCTGTTCCGAGTTGCCCGAATCCACAGCCGGGCAGAGGAAAGCTGAGAGCACGTCCTGTCTGTACGGGTGGGTGCCCAGTGTCCTTGGTACATAATGACCTCTAGAGGGTCGGGGAAGCAGGATAGGTGCCAGCGTGGCCACTGTGGTCGCTGCTTCCTGTAATAAAAGGGAGAGAGAGACTCCGTGGGTTAGTCGGGAGATAGCCAGACATTCTCCAACCTGCTTTCCTTTGTGGCTTATTGTGTTTGTGTGTGTGTGTGTGTGTGTGTGTGTGTGTGTGTGTGTGTATGTGTGTCTGTTAGAGCAGTGGTCCCCGACCATGGGTCAATTGGTACCGGGCCACACAGAAAGTATATATAACTGCCATTATTTCTGTTTTATTTAGATTAGATTCAGGGGCTGTTCTGGCTAGTAACACAATACATTAGCAATAATTTGAAACCCCCAAGCTAGCAAAATGAACAAAAAAACAATACAGTGGTTTCACGTTTATTATTATATCTAGAAAATGCCGGTTTTACCGGTCGTATCATTTTTTATTTTGTTATATTTCCCGCTTCCAATTTGAAATATAAACAAAATAAATGTTGTAAAATTTGACAAAAAGTTCAAATTGTTATATCTATTGTAATTATAATATGTGTGCGTGTGTGTGTGTGTGAGTTTGAGTGTGTCTTTGAGAGTGTGTGTGTATGTGTGTTTGTGTGTATTACCTCTTAGTGCCTGCCTCATTTCTAAAATAAAAACACAATAAAAGGAAAAAAAGAAAAGAAAAAAAAGTTAAAATGATTGTATCTACTGTCATTATATGTGTGTGTTTGTCTGTGTCAATAGGTGTGTGTGTCTGTGTCTCTGTGTGTCAATCTTTAAATGTGTGTGTGTGTGTGTGTGTGTGTGTGTGTGTGTGTGTGTTTGAGTGTGTAAGTGTTTGTGTGTATGTGATATTGGGTGTCTTTAAGACTTAGTGTGTATATGTGTTTAAGTGTGTAAGTGTTTGTATGTATTAATGTAAATGTCTCGCCTCAACGCTGGAATAAAAACAATACATTTAATACAATTTAAAAAAGAAGTTTCTATTGTCATAATATGTGTGTGTGTGTGTGTGTGTGTGTGTGTGTGTGTGTGTGTGTTTGAGTGTGTAAGTGTTTGTATGTGTTAATGTCAATTTCTCGCGTCAACGCTGAAATAAAACAATTTATTAATACAATTTGAAAAGAAAATACTATTGTAAGTATACCAAGTATACCAAGATGGTGTCACATGCACAACGTCACAGCTATAAGCAAACAGCAGTTTGCACATACTGAAGGAGCTATCGTTGTGGCTGGAGTTTTCAACCACTCCAACCTGAGATCTGCATTACCAAAATTCCACCGTAATACCTCCTGCTCTACCAGAGGGGACAAAACACTGGACCAGGTATACACAAACATACCTGGGGCATACATGGACATTCCCCTCCCCACTTGGGTCAGTCTGATCACCTCTCTTTATTCATGCTACCCAAATACACAACAATGATCAAACAGGTGAAGCCAGCTGTGAGGACAGTAAAGGTATGGCCAGAGGGGGCTATTTCTAATCTACAGCACCAGTTTCAGGATACTGACTGGAACATGTTTGCCTCACAGACCACACTGGACTCTCACACGAACATGGACATTTACACTTCATCTGTTTTCGATCATATCAACACGTGCATTGACAATGTCACTACTGTAAAACACGTGAAATGCTTTCCTAATCAGGAAACTTGTTGAAAGCAAGAGATGCTGCGTTTAAATCTGGCAACGTTAAGGACTACTACAGAGCCAGGGCCAACCTTAAAAAAGAGGCATCAGGAGAGCAAAACTCACATTCAAACTCAACATAGAAGAGCACTTCCACAACTCCAGAACATCACAGAATACAAACCTACAGCTCAACCAACCAGCAGTGCCTTCCAACCGGATGAACTCAATCGCTTTTTTGCTTGTTTCAGCAAAGCACAGGACATTTCACCTCAACCACTGACTCTTCTACAGCTTACAGCCCACTTTCACTCTCAACAATGGATGTCTATTCAGGGTTTAGTAAAGTGGATGTACGCAAAGCATCTGTGTTCTCAGAGCATGTGCTGGACAACTGGCACGTTTTTCACTGATGTTTTTAACCTGTCACTGGCCCAAGCCACCGTTCCTACATGCCTAAAGACCACAACCATCATACCTGTGCCTAAGCACTCAGCTGCCCAGTTGCACTCACCCCTATCGCTATGAATTGTTTTGAGAAGCTGGTCTTGAATCACCTCACTGCGGGCCTACCACCTACACTGGACCCACACCAGTTTGCCTATGGCCCTGAACAGGTCAACAGAGGATGCAGTTTTCACTGCCCTTCATTCAGCCATCACCCACCTGAATAAAAGCAACACCTACATCACAACGCTGTTCATTGACTTTAGCTCTGCGTTCTGGAATACCACAGGGCTATGTTCTGAGCCCACTACTCTATGCCCTGTTCACCCACGATTGTGCTCCTCTGTATAACTCCAACATCTTCATCAAGTATGCAGATGACACCACCGTGGTCGGCCAGATTGATAACAACTTTGAATCAGCCTACAGTGAAGAGATCCGAAGTCTGACTGCATGGTGTGCCAACAACAACCTGACCCTCAATGCCACAAAGACTAAAGAGCTCATTGTGGACTTTCAGAAATCCAACAGCAGGACACATCTACCATTCAACAATAATGGAACTGAGGTAGCGTGAGTTTTCAGCTTTAAGTTCCTGGGAGTTCACATCTCTGAGGATCTGTCCTGGCAACAGAACACTTCAGCCCTGGTTAAGAAAGCACAACAATGCCTGTACTTCTTATATGGGTCTCAAGAAATCTCATCCGTCCCCAGGGATTTTAACAAGTTTCTACCGCTGCACCATCGCGAGCATCTTGACCAACTCCATCACTGTATGGTACGAAGGCTCCACTGTGTGTCTAAACTTTGTACTATAGATGTACATATTACATAGTATATCTTTTTACTCCTTATTACAGCTGCACTATTTTTGATCTATATGTATCTTTATATCCCTACTGTACATTCTGCCCAACATTTCACATTCATGTATGTGTATATAATGTGT
>NC_060907.1:4711851-4716851 GCF_014805685.1 Silurus meridionalis
ACACACACACACACACACACACAACACAATGGGGCATTCCTTTTACTAATTAAACAAAGTAAATAAGATGCTCCATATTCCATGACATAAACCGATACCTTGTATAAATTGACTTAGAATTATCTGTTCTTTACCTTCCTGACAAGTTTGCATTTTATTTGATCAGAATACAACATTGTATTAACATCAGTTGTATTTTAATCACTGATCTCTGTAAGTTAATTTGCCCCTGTTCTAATGCTGCAATTTCTTTTAAGGTCTGATGTCAAAATTGATACAAAATTATCTGCTCCTCGCTTCACTAATGAAGGTGCATTTTGTTTTGTGTTTTCATTTTTTTTTTTTTTTATTAGAACACAATATCGTAGTAACATCAGTTACACTTTGATTACTGATCTATGTATGTAAATGTACTGCTGCCTTTATGCCGTCATTCCTCTTCATGTTTAGTATCCAAATGACCACAAAATTATCTGTTACTTATTTTTCAAACAATGGTGCATTTTATTTGATCACGAAAGGTACCATACCGTCTTAATACACTTTGGATAAAACTTTAAAGTTTTATAGCCAAACCACGCCCACAGACACATGAAAAAAAGTAACGAATGTAAATTTCCGTGACGATTCCTAAGTTAGGATGTGATTAAGTTTGAAGCTTAAGCTTGCCATTCCTTTCCTTCCTTTCTCTCCTCCTTCTTTTCCTTTCTCTTCCTCCTTTCCTAATTTTAACTTTATTTTTTTTTTTTTGTTTTCTTTACTTCTTTTGTTTGTTTGGGTAGCTAGCTTTATGTTGTGTTTTGTCTCATTTATTAAACGCCATATTCATTTTCACAAGTGATTGTCTCTGAGTATCGCCCATAACTTAAAGTTCCTGCAACATTCGGTCTGAACAACATGCTATTTTTATTTTTACAGTGTAAAATAAATGAGGGTTACGTCTTTCTTGGCCAGGGAGATACCTCTTTTATATAATTAATATTAAATTATACTGTCTGTTTGCTGGACGAACAGACCAATAAGTGTAAGGTAAATTCCATTACCGTCAATTTCAACTAAACTTAAATATTTATAATTACTTATATTTACCTTTCTTGGTGAGCTAAATTTGCTACAATTGTGTAAGTGTTTGTGTGTATTACCAGTGTGTGACTGTGTGTGTGAAAGTGAGTGAGTGTCTGTGTAGGTGAAATTGTGTGTCTTTGAGACTAAGTGTGTTTTTGTGTGATTGAGTGTGTAAGTGTTTGTGTGTATTAACAGTGTGTGACTGTGTGTGTTTGTGTGTGTGAGAGAGTGTGTGTGTCAGCAGGTGTGTGTTTGTTTGTGTGTGTGTGTGTGTGTGAATGTGTCTTGAGAGTGAGTATGTGTGTTTGAGTGTGTCTGTGTGTAAGTGTTTGTGTGTATTACTAGGGTGTGACTGTGTGTATGTGTCTGTGTGTGTCAGCAGGTGTGTGTGTGTGTGTGTGTGTGTGTCTGTGTGCGTGTATTAGTAAGTGTCTGTATGTGTGTGTAAATGTGTGTGTGTGAATGTCTCTTTAAAAGTGAGCGTGTGTGTGTAAGTGTTTGTATGTATTACCGTTGTCTAACCGCCTCAACTCTGAAATAAAAACACAATAAATGTTATAAAATTTGAAAATTTGAAAGCAAGTTCTTTCTATCTACAGTCATTATAATGCGTGTATGTGTGTTCAAGTGTGTAAATGTTTGCATGTATTACCCCGGGTGTATCACTGGGTGTATTACCTCTGTGTGTGTCAGTAGGTATGCGAGTGAGTGTATCAGTGAGTGTCTGTATGTGCGTGTGAGAATGTGTTTTTAAAAGTGAGCATGTGTGTATGTGTGTTTAAGTGTGGAAGTGTTTGTGTGTATTACCTTTCACATGCCATTCGTCTGAAATTAAAACACAATAAATGTTGTAAAATTTGAATAGAAGTTACAATTATTATATCTAATGTCATTAAAATGTGTGTCTGTGTCAGTAGATGTGCGTGTGTGTTTGTGATTGAGTGTGTGAGTGTGTGTCTGTATGTGTCTGAGTGTCTGAGTGTGTGTGATTGTGTCTTGAGAGGGAGCATGTGTGAGTGTGTTTAATTGTGTAAGTGTTTTTGTGTATTACCAGTGTGCGTCTGTGTGAGGGTGTGTGTGTGTGTGTGGGGGGGGGGGGGGGTGGTTGTGTGTGATGGTGTGTGTTTGTATAAGTGAGTGTCTGTATGTGTGTAAATGTGTGTGTGTGAGTGAGTGTGTGTGTGTGTGTGTTTAAGTGTGTAAGTGTTTGTGTATTACCACCATTTAAATGCTTCAACTCTGAAATAAAAACACAATAAATGTTATAAAGTTTAAAAGATACATTTAATTATAAAATCTACTGTCATTATAAAGTGTGTCTTTGAGACTGAGTGTGTGTACGTGTGTTTGAGTGTGTAAGTGTTTGTATTACCTCTGACTATCTGCTTCATTTCTGAAATTAAAACACAATAAAAGTTTGAAAAGAAAAGAAGTTCAAATTATTATATATACTGTCATTATATGTGTGTGTGTGTGTGTGTTAGTAGGTGTGTGTGTTTGTGTGTGTGTATCAGTAAGTGTCTGTATGAATGTGTATTTTAGAGTAAGCGTGTATGTGTGTTTGAGTGTGTAAGTGTTTGTGTGTATTACCAGTGTGTGACTTTGTGTGTGTGTGTGTGTGTCAGCAGGTTTGTGTGTGTGTGTGTGTGTGTGAGTGTGTGTGTGTGAGTGAGTGTGTGTGTGTGTGAGTGTGTGTGTGTGTTTGTGTGTAATTGTGTCTTCAAGAGTGAGTGTGCAAGTGTGTTAGTGTTTGTGTGTATTACTACCTCCTAACTGCCTCATCGCTGAAATAAAAACACAAACAATTTTATAAAGTTCAGAAGAAGTTAAAGTATTATATCTACTGTCATTATATGTGTGTGCCTGTGTGTCAGCAGGTGTGTGTATTTTGTGTGTGAGTGTGTCTGTAGGCGTGATTGAATGTCTAAATGTGTAAGTGTTTGTGTGTTTTACCAGTGTGACTGTGTGTGTTTGTGTGTGTGTGTGTGTGTGTGTGTGTGGGGGTGGTTGTGTGTGATGGTGTGTGTTTGTATAAGTGAGTGTCTGTATGTGTGTAAGTGAGTGAGTGTGTGTGTGTGTGTGTGTTTAAGTGTGTAAGTGTTTGTGTATTACCACCATTTAAATGCTTCAACTCTGAAATAAAAACACAATAAATGTTATAAAGTTTAAAAGATACATTTAATTATAAAATCTACTGTCATTATAAAGTGTGTCTTTGAGACTGAGTGTGTGTACGTGTGTTTGAGTGTGTAAGTGTTTGTATTACCTCTGACTATCTGCTTCATTTCTGAAATTAAAACACAATAAAAGTTTGAAAAGAAAAGAAGTTCAAATTATTATATATACTGTCATTATATGTGTGTGTGTGTGTGTTAGTAGGTGTGTGTGTTTGTGTGTGTGTATCAGTAAGTGTCTGTATGAATGTGTATTTTAGAGTAAGCGTGTATGTGTGTTTGAGTGTGTAAGTGTTTGTGTGTATTACCAGTGTGTGACTTTGTGTGTGTGTGTGTGTGTCAGCAGGTTTGTGTGTGTGAGTGTTTGTGCGAGTGAGTGTATCACTGAGTGTATATGGGTGTGAGTGAGTGTGTTTGTGTGTAATTGTGTCTTCAAGAGTGAGTGTGCAAGTGTGTTAGTGTTTGTGTGTATTACTACCTCCTAACTGCCTCATCGCTGAAATAAAAACACAAACAATTTTATAAAGTTCCAGAAGAAGTTAAAAGTATTATATCTACTGTCATTATATGTGTGTGCCTGTGTGTCAGCAGGTGTGTGTATTTTTGTGTGTGAGTGAGTGTGTCTGTAGGCGTGATTGAATGTCTAAATGTGTAAGTGTTTGTGTGTTTTACCAGTGTGACTGTGTGGGTGTGTGTGTCAGCAGGTGTGTGTGTGTATACCAGTGAGTGTATGTATGTGTGTCTGAGTATGTGTGTGTGTATGTGTCTTGGAGAGTGAGCATGTCTGTATGTGTGATTGAGTGTGTAAGTGTGTAAGTGTTTGTGTGTATTACCATCGTCTACCGTGCTTAACTCTGTAATAAAAACACAATAAATGTTATAAAATTTGAAAAGAAGTTAAAATTATTATATCCATTGTCATTAAAATGTGTGTCTGTGTGTGTGTGTGAATGTCTCTTTAAAAGTGAGCATGTGTGTATGTGTGTTCAAGTGTGTAAGTGTTTGCGTGTATTACCCCGGGTGTATTACTGGGTGTATTACCTCTAGGTGTCTGTGTGTGCGTGTGAGTGTGTGCGTGTGTGAATGTGTCTTTGAGAGTGAGTGTGTCTGTATGTGTGATTGAGTTTTGAAGTGTTTGTGTGTATTACCTTTCACCTGCCACCAGCCTGAAATAAAAATACAATAAATGTTGTAAAATTTGATGTGAAATTTTTCTACTGTCATTATAATGTGTGTCTGTGTCAGTAGATGTGTGTGTTTGTGTGTGTGAATGAGTGTCAGTGATTATCCGTATTAGTGTGTGTGAGTGTGTGTGTGTCTGTGAGAAAGTGTGTGAGGGTGTGTGTATGTAAGTGCATAAAATAAACAAAAAAAGATAAAACGTAGCTGGAGCAGTCGTGACAGCAGCCAACCTCATCGGCGCCATCTTCAGTCCGGCGCCACACGGCCCCTGTGTGTGTCTGTATGTGTGCGTGTGAGTGTGTGTGATTGTGTCTTTTAAAGTAAGCATGTGTGTATGTGTGTTTGAGTGTTGAAGTGTTTGTGTGTATTACCTTCCGCCTGCCAAACGGCTAAAATAAAAACACAATAAATGTAAAATTTTAAAAGAAGTTACAATTATTATATCTAATGCTATTATAATTTGTGTCTGTGTCAGTAGATGTTTGTGTGTGTGTGTCTGTGTGTGTCAGTGATTGTATGAATGTGTGTGAGTGAGTGTGTGCGTGTGTGAGTGAGTGTCTGTATGTGTGAGTGTGTCTT
>NC_060907.1:4721851-4804351 GCF_014805685.1 Silurus meridionalis
ATGTGTCAGTGGGTGTGTGTGTGTGTGTGTGTGTGTGTGTGTGTGTGTGTGTGTGAGTGAGTGTCTGTATGTGTGATTGAGTGTGTAAGCGCTTGTGTGTATTACCATCTCTTTCCCTCTTCAACTCTGAAATAAAAACACAATAAATGTTATAAAATTTGAAAAGAAGTTCCAATTATTATATCTACTGTCATTATATTGTGTGTGTCTTTGAGACTAAGTATGTATGTGTGTGTGAGTGTGTGTAAGTTTGTGTGTATTACCATGGGTGTATTATTGGGTGTATTATCTCTGTGTGTTTCATTAGGTATGTGTGTGTGTGTGTATGAGTGTATCAGTGAGTGTCTGTATGTGTGTGTGTGTGTGTGTGTGTGTGTGTGTGTGAGTGAGGGTGTGCGTGTGTGAATGTATCTTTGAGAGTCTGAGTGTGTTAATGTTTGTGTATATTGCCAGTGTGTGAATGTGTGTGTGTGTGTGTGTCAGCAGGTGTGTGTGTTTGTGTGTGAGTGAGTGTATCAGTGAGTGTCTGTATGTGTGTAAGTGTGCGTCTGTGATTGTGTGTTTGAGAGTGACCGTGTCTGTATGTGTGATTAAGTGTGTAAGTGTGTAAGTGTTTGTGTGTATTACCATCGTTTTTCCTTGACTCTAAAATAAAAACACAATAAATGTTATAAAATTTGAAAAGAAGTTCCAATTATTATATCTACTGTCATCATAATGTGTGTGTCTTTGAGACTGAGTATGTGTGTTTGAGTGTGTAAGAGTTTGCGTGTATTACCCCGGGTCCATCAGCGTGTGTGTGTGTGTATTTGTGTGTGAGTGAGTGTCTGTATGTATGTGTGTGTGTGTGAGTGAGGGTGTGTGTGTGTGAATGTGTCTTTGAGAGTTTGAGTTTGTGTTTGTGTATATTACCAGTGTGTGAATGTTTGTGTATGTGTGAGTGTGTGTGTCTATGTGTGTCAGCAGGTGTGTGTGAGTGTGTGTGTTTGAGTGAGTGTGTGTGTGTGCTTGTGTCTTTGAGAGTGAGAGTGTCTGTATGTGTGATTAAATGTGTTAAGTGTGTAAGTGTTTGTGTGTATTACCATGTCTTTCACTCCTTAACTCTGAAATAAAAACACAATAAATGTTATAAAATTTGAAAAGAAGTTCCAATTATTATATCTACTGTCATTATAATGTGTGTGTGTCTTTGAGACTGAGTATGTGTATGTGTGTTTGAGTGTGTAAGTGTTTGCGCATATTACCTTGGGTGTATTATTGGGTGTATTACCTTGGTGTGTGTCATTAGGTATGTATGTGTGTTTGAGTGTATCAGTGAGTGTCTGTATGTGTGTGTGTGAGTGAGGGTGTGTGTGTGAATGTATCTTTGAGAGTCTAAGTGTGTTAGTGTTTGTGTATATTGCCAGTGTGTGAATGTTTGTGTGTGTCTGTGTGTCAGCAGGTGTGTGTGTTTGTGTGTGAGTGAGTGTCTGTATGTGTGTGTGAGTGCGTCTGTAATTGTGTGTTTGATAGTGACCGTGTCTGTATGTGTGATTAAGTGTGTAAGTGTAAGTGTTTGTGTGTATTACCATCGTTTTTCCTCGACTCTGAAATAAAAACACAATAAATGTTATAAAATTTGAAAAGAAGTTCCAATTATTATATCTACTGTCATCATAATGTGTGTGTCTTTGAGACTGAGTATGTGTATGTGTGTTTGAGTGTGTAAGAGTTTGCGTGTATTACCCCGGGTGCATCAGTGGGTGTGTGAGTGAGTGAGTGTGTGTGTGTGTGTGTGTGTGTGTGTGTGTGTGTGTGTGTGTGTGTGTGTGTGTGTGCAGCCGTGGCGACTGTGGCAAGGAAAAACTCCCTTAGATGTAATGAGGAAGAAACCTTGAGAGAAACCAGACTCAAAAGGGGACCCCATCCTTATTTGGGTGACATCGAGAATATGATCATAAATCTATCCACAATACAGAACACTGGAGAGTGAGAACTAACATGAGCACTGGAGTATAAGATTATAAGTAATGTTCTTTCTACAGTCTTTGGTATAAAAGTAGGAGCTACTGAGCTCAACATTTGTGATCAACATTTGGCTTACATTGGCTTCCTGTTAAGTTTCGAATAGACTACAAACTACTGCTACTCACTTATAAAGCACTAAATGGATTGGCTCCCATGTATCTTCCCAGTCTTTTAACACGCTACAATCCATCACGCTCCCTGAGATCTCAAAACTCTGGACTTCTAGTAGTTCCTAGAATAGCAAAGTCCACTAAAGGCAGTAGATCATTCTCACATTTATCTCCTAAACTCTGGAATAGTCTTCCTGACAGTGTTTGGGGCTCAGACACACTCTCCCAGTTTAAGTGTAGATTAAAAACTTAGATTTTTAGCAAAGCCTACACATAACACACATGACATCATAAGCTTGTACCAGAACATCTGATCACATGCACATTATCAACTTGTGCTGTTAATATCACGAACAGCAGCTACGGTAATTGCTCTTCACTGCTTCTCTTTCTCTCCCCATCCCGAGGCATCCTGAGGTTGCTCCAGCTCCAGTCATGTCCCACCTCGTGAAGATTATGGACCTTTAAAAATGTACATGCCGAACTCGCAAACATCCCATACCATCTACAGACGTACCAGTGCCAATTGATCACTAAAGGTGGTAGATCATTTTCACTCAGACACACTCTCAGGCTCAGACACACTCTCCCAGTTTAAATGCAGATTAAAAACATATATTTTTAGCGAGTTAGATGCCGAACTCGCAAACATCCCGTACCATCTAGGGACGTACCAGTGCCAATTGGATCCCACTACATGTGTGTGTTAAAAAGGATTCCTATTTAGTTGTAATTCCATGCTTCACCACTAGAGGCAGATATTCAGTTTACCATGCAATGACAAGCTATCTGTGACATCACAGTACACCGTCCCCCACCAAGAGTATAAAAGACCAGAACACGCAACCTACTGAACAGCAGCTAGCAGTAGACAGCAAGAGTCACCTCATATGCAATCAATTCTATACCCAGTAAAGTAAAGTGTTCTGAATCCTGTATCGTGTTTTTACTGACGCGCTGGGGCGAGTACAATCCACTGATCAGTGCATACCAGTTAGTGAGAATCTTTATATGGTCCTTCGAGTAAGATAAGAAAACCCCTCTAACATTGGTCCTTCGAGCTAGACAGGAAAACTTCTCAACAGTGAGTGAGTGTCAGTATGTGTGTGAGTGTCTTGAGAGGGTGCATGCTTGTGTATGTTTTTTAAGTGTGAGTGTGAGGGTGTGTGTATGTGAGTGTGTGTGGGTTTGTGTGTGTGTATCTGAGAGTGAGTGTAAGAGTCTGTATGTATGTGAGTGTGTATGAGTGCTTGTGTGTATATATATATATATATGAGTGAGTGTCTGTGTGTGTTATGTTTCAATTCTGAAATAAAAACACAAAAAATGTAAAAAAAATTATTTCTGTGTCAATAGGTTTGTGTGTGTGTCTGTGTCTATGTGTGTCAATTTTGTGTGTGAGGGTGTGTGTGTTGGAGTGTGTACGTGTGTTTGAGTGTGTAAGTGTTTGTGTGTATTACCAGTGTGTGACTGTGTGTGTGAGTTTGTGTCTGTGTGTGTATGTGATTGAGTGAGTGTCTGTGTATGTGAGATTGAGTGTGTGTACGTGTGTTTGAGTGTGTAAGTGTTTGAATGTATTAATGTCATTTTCCCGTGTTCGTGCATTGTACATGAGATTGAGTGTGTCTTTAAAAGTGGAAGTGAGTTTGTGTGTATGTGTGTTTGATCATAAATATGTTTGTGTGTATTACCACATTCTTTTCTATGCATCACTGTAATGAAAACAATAAATGTTAAAACGTTTTAAAAGAAGTTCAGATCTTCTGTCATTATAAAGTGTGTGTCTTTGAGACTGAGTGTGTCTATGTGTCTATTGATTGTGTAAGTGTTTGTGTGTATTACCTTCTAACTTTGACTCCATGTCTGAAATAAAAACACAATAAATGTTATAAAAATTTGAAAAGAATTTTAAATAATTATATCTACTGTCATTATATGTCTGTGTGTGTGTGTGTGTTTGTGTGTCATTAGTTGTGTGTGTGTGTGTGTGTGTGTGTGTGTGTGAGTGTGTGAGCGTTTGTTTAAAAGTGCGCGTGTGTGCATGTGTGTTTAAGTGTGTAAGTGTTTGTGTGTATTACATGTGACTGTGTGTGTGTCTGTGTGTCAGTAGGTGTGTGTGTGTGTGTGTGTGTGTGTGTGTGTGTGTGTGTGTGAGAATAAGTGTATCAGTGAGTGTCTCTGTATGTGAGATTGAGTGTGTCTTTGAGACTCATTAAAAAACCTAATCTGGATCGTTACTATTTCGTAGACTTAAAAGGAGAGCTATTCACAATATACATGCTTCCCTTAGGATATATTATTAGAATGCATGGAATTAGCTTCCATTGTTGTGCTGATGATACCCAGCTATATATCTCATCTAAACCAGGCGATACAGCTCAATTAGCTCGGACAACTGAGTGTGTTAAAGAAATTAGAGATTGGATGACCCATAACTTTGTACTGTTAAATTCTGATCAGACGGAGATTTTGCTCATCGGCCCAAAAACTAGTATACAGAAGCTCCAGCATCTCAACCTGCATTTAGATGGATGTTCTGTAACCACTAGTTCAACGGTAAAAGACCTGGGAGTTATTTTAGACAGCAACTTGTCTTTTACTAATCATATCAACTAAGTTACAAAAACAGCCTTCTTTCACCTCAAAAATATTTCTAAGCTAAGAAACATGTTATCTATAGCTGATGCAGAGAAGCTCATCCATGCATTCATGACCTCCAGAATAGACTACTGTAATGCATTACTAGGTGGATGTCCTGCATCATTAATAAACAAGCTTCAGTTCGTTCAGAATGCGGCAGCAAGAGTTCTTACAGGGTCAAGAAAATATGATCATATAACCCCAATCTTATCATCCCTACACTTGCTTCCTGTTAAGTTTCGAATAGACTACAAACTACTGCTTCTTACTTATAAAGCACTGAATAGTTTGGCTCCCATGAATCTCTCCAGTCTTTTAACACGCTACAATCTGTCACGCTCCCCGAGATCTCAAAACTCTGGACTTCTAGTAGTTCCTAGAATAGCAAAGTCCACTAAAGTCAAGTCAAGTCAAGCTTATTTCTAGAGCGCTTTTCACAACAGACATTGTCTCAAAGCAGCTTTACAGAAATCAACAGTTAAGGTGAACGGTGTGCATTTATCCCTGATGAGCAGCCGTGGCGACTGTGGCAAGGAAAAACTCCCTTAGATGTAATGAGGAAGAAACCTTGAGAGAAACATGTGTAGTTTTGACATTGGACCTCCTGGAAGGTTTAATGGATCTGGCATGGAGAAGCTGATGCTGGATCTGTGATGATTATAAATGTTGAGCTCAGTAGCTCCTAGTTTTAGAACCATAAAGACTGTAGAAAGAACATTACTTATAATCTTATACTCCAGTGTTCATGTTAGTTCTCACTTTCCAGTGTTCTGTATTGTTGAAAGATTTATGATCAAACCTTTGATGTCACCCAAATGAGGATGGGTTCCCCTTTTGAGTCTGGTTCCTCTCAAGGTTTCTTCCTCTTTACATCTAAGGGAGTTTCTCCTTGCCACAGTCTTGGTCATCAGGAATAAATGCACGCCATTCACCTTGACTATTGATTTCTGTAAAGCTGCTTTGAGACAATGTCTGTTGTGAAAAGCGCAATAGAAATAAACTTGACTTGACTTGAGTTGAGTGTTTGTATGTGTGATTGAATGTGCAAGTGTGTAAGTGTTTGTGTGTAATACCATTGTGTAACTGTGTGTTTATAAGTGAGTGAGTGTCTGTGTATGTGTGATTGAGTGTGTAAGTGTTTGAGTGTATTACTTCTATATTCCTGCCTTTTCTCTGAAATAAAAACACAATAAATGTTATAAAGTTTTAAAAGAAGGTAAAAGTATTATATCTACTGTCATTATATGTGTGTACGTGTGAGTATGTGTGTCGTGTGTGACAGTAAATGTGTGTTTGTTTGTGTGTGAGTGTATCAGTGAGTGTCTGTAAGTGTGTGTGAGTGTGTGTGTGTCTGTGTGTGTGAATGTGTCTTTGAGAGTAAGTGTGTGTATGTGTGTGTGTAAGTGTGAACTACATATTTGTTTTATTTGCTTTAATTTGTTAATATGTTTTATGTCACATTTAAATTGATTGGTTTTATTTTTGGCGGAAGTGTTTTCTCTTGCGATTAAGCTGTGCTATGTCATGACGTCATTCGGGAAGCACGCGCTGCTCCTCAGTTGACTTTGTGCATACTGAGGAGAGGTAATCTGTTAGCAGTGTGCTCCCGGGATTACTTGGAAAAAAGTTTTACACATTTGAATTTCACTCATAACGTGTTCAAATAATATTGTTAAGTGTTATTAATGTAATATGTGATATGTAAAGTGATTTGTGAATGGATGGGGAGGATTAAGCGTCTTATTTGATAAGTACAGCGAGCCGAATAAGCATGTGCTTTGGCTAGGCTTAGTGATGCTAGTGAGCTAATGGCTGCAATTTGATTTGTGCAGGTGGTAAAGTTGACCAAGCAGCCATGTTTATTTTGTTACTTTCTGTATTCCATCCAGAATTGTTGAATGTTGGTAACAATAAACTCTCCAGTACTGCTGCAACAAAGTTGTAAAGACTCGTCATTCCACAACACAACGCAGAAAACACGAGCACTGGTCAGAACCGAACTTGACAGTTTACATAAGTGTTTGTGTGTATTACCAGTGTATGACTGTGTGTAAGTGTTTGTGTGTGAGTAAATCTGAGTGAGTGTCTCTATGTGTGTGTGTGTGTGTGTGTGTGTGTGTGTGTGTGTGTGTGTGTCTGTATGTGTGTGTGTGTGTGTGTGTGTGTGTGTGTGTGTGTGTGTGTGTGTGTGTGTGTGTGTGTGTGTGTCTGTATGTGTGAGTGAGCAGAGGTGGGAAGTAATGAAGTACAAATACTTCATTACTGTACTTAAGTAGATTTTTCTGGTATCAGTATTTTACTCCACTATTTATTTTTCAGACAACTTTTTACTTTTACTCATAACATTTTTACACAAATATCTGTACTTTTTACTTCTAACATTTTTAAAACCGGCTCGTTACTTTAGTTTTAATCCATTGATTTTGTAAAATATAAAATTTTTCTTTTCACTGCGCGCTGATTTCAGCCGAACAACCGATTTCCTGTTACTGCACGTCTTTTTCAATCCGCTGGTGTATAAAGTCCTGACTCTCACTCACCACAGATGTAGACTAGTTTACGAAGCTGAGAATCAGCAGGGCAGAATGCAGTAAGAAGTTTGGGGTTAACGTGGATGAGACAGAGGGAGTCAGTGATTAAACATGACTGAGATCAGACACATTCCTGATCATCACAATATTTTTCGCTGTCAAAATTAAAACAATTTTAAACGGCACTAAATGTTATTAACGTGCTATCAATTCAGCGTGCATTTCTGTTTTTACCATTTTTATGAAAAAAAAAAAAAACATAAATAAATAACTAAATATAAAAGAGGCGAAATTAAAAACTCCAGCAAAACATACACTTATTTATGACGTCCCTTCTTTACTTAGATATAAAATAATTTTAATCATTAAACTTTTGTTTTGTTTTGTAAATTTTTGCACCAAGTCTCAAATTAAACACCAAATCCGCCATGTTTTACACAATTTACCCTCTAGGTGGTGTTTTGTGGGTTTTTCCCTCATAACGGCGACACGAACTTAAATTACTGTCTTTATCGATCGTACATAAAAACAATACATCATTCAAATCTGTAAAATGTCTATGATTATATATAAAAGCTTCTTGACTTGACTTGAAGAGGTGCAGTTTCTCCGGTATCACCTCATTAACTGTCCGTGTGGAAACATAGCAAAGGCTCTTAATGATGTCCACACGTCTCTGCACTGATATAGCCTTTATATTTAATCACTGTACATATGCTTACATATAAATCACATGCTGTACATATGATACATATTTATCTGCACTATTGCTACTTTTTGCACTTCTGGTAGATGATAAACTGCATTTTGTTGCTGTGTACCTGTACAATGCAAGGACAATAAAGATCTATCTATCTCTGTATCTATCTCTGTATCTCTGTATCTCTGTATCTCTGTATCTCTGTATCTCTATCTATCTATCTATCTATCTATCTATCTATCTATCTATCTATCTTTTTTAATATTAATATGATGTGAGGTCCAGTTAACAGCTAAAACAGGTAGAATAACTACTTTTTACTGAAGTCCATGTCAGATCCAGACTTCTTTACTTTCACTTGAGTAAAAAAGTATAATCAGTACTTCAACTTTTACCCGAGTATTTTAAAACATGAGTATCTGTACTTCTACTTATGTAAAGGATGTGTACTTTTGCCACCTCTGTGAGTGAGTGAGTGTGTGTGAATGTTTCTTTGAGAGTGAGTGTGTGTGTATGTGTGTTTTGAGTGTGTAAGTGTGTAAATGTTTGTGTGTATTCCAACTGTTTAACTGCTCCAAATCTGAAATAGAAACACAGTAAATGTATAAGGTTTTAAAAGAAGTTACAATTATTATATCTACTGTCTTTATAATGTGTGTGTTTGTCTGTGTCAGTAGGTGTGCGCGTATGTGTGTGTTTCTATTTTTTTAATGTGTGTATGTGTTTGAGTGTGTAAGTGTTTGTGTGTATTACCAGTGTGTGACTGTGTGTTTGAGTGTGTAAGTGTTTGTATATATTAATGTCAATTTCTCATCTCAATGCTGAAATAAAAATAAAGTATTTAATAGAAATTGAACAGTAGTTTTTATTGCAATTATATATATATATGTGTGTGTGCGTGTGTGAGATTGAGTGGGTCTTTAAAAGCGAGAGTAAATTTGTGTGTATGTTTATTTGATTATGAAAGTGTTTGTGTGTTCTACCATTGATTTCCTTCTTCAACACTGAAATAAAAACACAATAAATGTTATAAAGTTTTACAAGAAGTTAAAATTTGTGTATCAAGTGTCACTGTAATGTGTGTGTCTTTAAAACTGAGTGTGTGTATGTTTGTTTGAGTGTGTAAGTGTTTGTGTGTATTACGCTGGGTCTATTAATGGGTGTATTACCTCTGTGTGTGTCAGTAGGTGTGTGTTTGTGTGTGAGTGAGTGTATGTGTCTTTGAGAGTGAGCGTGTGTGTATGTGTGTTTGAGTGTGTAAGTGTGTGAGTGTTTGTGTTTATTACCATTCTTTAACTGCCACATCTCTAAAATGAAAACACAATAAATGTTATAATTTTTTAAAAGAAGTTAAAATTATTATATTTACTGTAATTATATGTGTTTGCTTGTGAGTGTGTCTGTGTGTCAGTAGGTGTAAGTGTGTAAGTCAGGGGTGGCCAACCCGTGGCTCGCGAGCCGCATGCAGCTCTTTGGCTGGTTTAATGCTGGTCTCTTACGTTCATATCGAAGTTTGTGTTCGTTTTTTTTAATGTGCGTGTTCGCTTCGCTTTTGAGTTAAATACGGTATTTTTAAGACTTAAATGATCTTGCCCCTACTGGGAAACTTTGCGGTATTTTCATCTCACGCACAAGTGCATTTGACGAAAATACCATATTGAACTCAAGCGAAGTGAACAGGCACATAAAAAAAACACAAACAAAGTCCTTGTTTTCTACCCTGAAACACGTGAAATCAAAGCATCGATCTGTTCTGACTGACACCCACGTGAAAGAATTGCTTCGAGTGGCAACAACGGAATACGAGGCAGATTTGAAGGGGATTGTTCAAGGCAAGGATGCCAAAAGTCCCACTAACATGCATAGTAAAAGAAAAACGCTATTGTAAATGATTATATTTTTGTTTGTGGACTTGGTTAAACTAAGAGTTTGTGTGTGTGAGACAGTGCACACAATGTTTATTGTTGAAAATGACTGTTCTGTGGTCTTAAAACTGTAGGAGTCAATTTCTGTCATTATGTTGGTGTGTGACATTTACAATGAATTTGGCTTAGCAGAGGTGTGTGTGTGTGTGTGCGCGCGCGTGTGTGTGTGAGAGAGAGAAAGGGATGGGTGATGTTCATGTGTGCCCATGTGTATAATGTGGCTCCTTGCGGTAACACAGTAAAAAATGTGGCTCTCGATCTCTGACTGGTTGGCCCCCCTGGTGTAAGTGTTTGTGTGTATTACCATTCTGTAACCGCCTCATCTCTGAAATTAAAACACAATAATTTTAAAATATTTTAAAAGAAGTTATAATTTTTATATTTACTGTAATTATATGTGGGTGCTTGTGAGTGTGTCTGTGTGTCAGTAGGTGTGTATTTGTGTGTGTGTGTGTGTGTGAGTGTATCAGTGAGTGTCTGTATGTGTGAGTGTGTGTGTGAATGTGTCTTTAAAAGTGAGTGTGTGTGTATGCGTGTTCGAGTGTGTTTGTGTGTAGATGTATGTGAGGGTGGGTTTGTGTGTGTCTGTGAGAGTGAGTGTGTATGTGAGAAGGTGTGATAGTGTCTTTATGTATGTTACTGTGTGGGTGTGTGAATGTAAGAGTGAGTGTAAGGGTATGTATGTGAATGTTTGGTTGTGTGTGGGAGTGGGAGTGTGTGTGAGTGGGTGAGTGTCTGTATGTGTATGAGTGTGTCTTGTGAGTGAGCATGTGTGTATGTGTGTTTATTGTGTGTGTGTGTGTGTGTGTGTGTGTGTGTGTGTGTGTGAGAGAGAGAAAGGGATGGGTGATGTTCATGTGTGCCCATGTGTATAATGTGGCTCCTTGCGGTAACACAGTAAAAAATGTGGCTCTCGATCTCTGTTTGTGTGTATTACCATTCTGTAACCGCCTCATCTCTGAAATTAAAACACAATAATTTTAAAATATTTTAAAAGAAGTTATAATTTTTATATTTACTGTAATTATATGTGGGTGCTTGTGAGTGTGTCTGTGTGTCAGTAGGTGTGTATTTGTGTGTGTGTGTGTGTGTGTGTGAGTGAGTGTATCAGTGAGTGTCTGTATGTGTGAGAGTGTGCGTGTGTGAATGTGTCTTTAAAAGTGAGTGTGTGTGTGTATGCGTGTTCGAGTGTGTTTGTGTGTATTACCTTTGCCTGCCACCAACCTAAAAAAAATACAATAAATGTTGTAAAATTTGAGAAGAAGTTTATATCTACTGTCATTATAATGTGTGTCTATGTGAGTAGATGTGTGTGTGTGTTTGTGTGTGTCAGTGTCAGTAGATGTATGTGAGGGTGGGTTTGTGTGTGTGTCTGTGAGAAAGTGTGTGATAGTGTCTTTATGTATGTTACTGTGTGGGTGTGTGAATGTAGAGTGAGTGTAAGGGTATGTATGTGAATGTTTGGTTGTGTGTGTGGGAGTGGGAGTGTGTGTGAGTGGGTGAGTGTCTGTATGTGTATGAGTGTGTCTTGTGAGTGAGCATGTGTGTGTATGTGTGTTTATTGTGTGTGTGTGTGAGTGTGTCTGTTAGATTGTGTGTGGGCGTGAGTGTGTGTGTGTGTGTGTCAGAGTGAGTGTGTCCGTGAGAAAGTGTGTGTGTGTGAGTGTATCAGTGAGTGTCTGTATGTGTGAGAGTGTGTGCGTGTGTGAATGTGTCTTTAAAAGTGAGTGTGTGTGTATGCGTGTTCGAGTGTGTTTGTGTGTATTACCTTTGCCTGCCACCAACCTAAAAAAAATACAATAAATGTTGTAAAATTTGAGAAGAAGTTTATATCTGCTGTCATTATAATGTGTGTCTATGTGAGTAGATGTGTGTGTGTGTTGTGTGTGTGTCAGTGTCAGTAGATGTATGTGAGGGTGGGTTTGTGTGTGTCTGTGAGAAAGTGTGTGATAGTGTCTTTATGTATGTTACTGTGTGGGTGTGTGAATGTAAGAGTGAGTGTAAGGGTATGTATGTGAATGTTTGGTTGTGTGTGTGGGAGTGGGAGTGTGTGTGAGTGGGTGAGTGTCTGTATGTGTATGAGTGTGTCTTGTGAGTGAGCATGTGTGTATGTGTGTTTATTGTGTGTGTATGTGAGTGTGTCTGTTAGATTGTGTGTGTGGGCGTGAGTGTGTGTGTGTGTGTGTGTCAGAGTGAGTGTGTCCGTGAGAAAGTGTGTGTGTGTGTGAGTGAGTGTATCAGTGAGTGTCTGTATGTGTGAGAGTGTGTGCGTGTGTGAATGTGTCTTTAAAAGTGAGTGTGTGTGTATGCGTGTTCGAGTGTGTTTGTGTGTATTACCTTTGCCTGCCACCAACCTAAAAAAAATACAATAAATGTTGTAAAATTTGAGAAGAAGTTTATATCTGCTGTCATTATAATGTGTGTCTATGTGAGTAGATGTGTGTGTGTGTTTGTGTGTGTGTCAGTGTCAGTAGATGTATGTGAGGGTGGGTTTGTGTGTGTGTCTGTGAGAAAGTGTGTGATAGTGTCTTTATGTATGTTACTGTGTGGTGTGTGAATGTAAGAGTGAGTGTAAGGGTATGTATGTGAATGTTTGGTTGTGTGTGTGGGAGTGGGAGTGTGTGTGAGTGGGTGAGTGTCTGTATGTGTATGAGTGTGTCTTGTGAGTAAAAATGTGTGTGTATGTGAGTGTGTCTGTTAGATTGTGTGTGTGTGTGTGTCAGAGTGAGTGTGTCCGTGAGAAAGTGTGGGTGTGTGAGTGAGTGTCTGTTGGTGTGCGAGTGAGTGTGTGTGTGTGTGTGTATATATATGTAAGTGTGTGTGCATGCATGAGTGAGTCAGTGTCTGTGTGGGGGTGTGTAAGTGAGTGTAGGTGAGTGAGTGAGTGAGTGAGTGACTGTCTGTGTGTGTTGTGTGTCAATACTGAAATAAAAACACAATAAATGTAAAAATAAGTTGTCTGAGTCTATGTATGTCAATCTTTGAGTGTTAGCGTGTGTGTATGTGTGTTTGAGTGTTTGTATGTATTGTCAATTTATTAAATTTGCTAAGATGTTACTATTGTAACTATATATGTTCAAATTTTTATATCTACTGTCATAATAAAGTGTGTGTCTAAGAGTCTATGAGTGTCTGTATGTGTGATCGAGTGTGTTTCTGTGTATTACCTCTAACTACCTGCTTCACTGTTAAAATAAAAACACAAACATTTTAAAAGAAGTTTAAATTATTATATTTACTCTCATTATTTGTATGCATATGTGTGTGTTTCAGTAGGTGTGTTTGTGTGTGTATCAGTGAGTGTTTGTATGTGTGTGTGTGAGTGTGTGCGTGTGTGAATATGTCTTTGAGTGTGAGCGTGTGTATATGTGTGTTTGAGTGTGTAAGTGTTTGTGTGTATTACCATCGTTTAACCGCCTCATCTCTGAAATAAAAACACAATAAATGTTATAAAGTTTAAAAACTAGTTAAAATTATAACATCTATAATAATTATTGTGAGTGTAATAATTATTGTGAGTGAGTGATTTTGTACATGAGTGAATGTGTCTTGAGAGTGAGCGTGTGTGTATGTGTGTTTGAGTGTGTAAGTGTTTGACTGTGTGTGAGTGTGTGTCTGTGTGTGTGAGCAGGTGTGTATGTGTATCTCTGTGTTTGTGTGTGAGTGAGTGTATCAGTAAGTGTCTGTATGTGTTTGTGAGTGTGCACATGTGTGAATGTGTCTTGAGAGTGAGCATGTCTCTATGTGTGTTTAAGTGTGTAAGTGTTTGCATGTATTACCCTGGGTGTATTACTGGGTGTATTACCTCTGTGTGTCTTTGTTGGTGTTTGTGTGTGTGAGTGTGTGTGTGTGTGTGTGTGTGTGTGTGTGTGTGTGTGTGATTGAGTGTGTCAGTGATTGTATGAGTGTGTGCGTGTGAGTGTCTGAATGTGTGTGAGTGTGTCTTGAGAGGTAGCATGTATGTGTATGTTTAAGTGTGTAATTGTTTGTGTATATTACCAGTGTGTGCCTGTCTGTGTGTGTATGTAAATGTGTGTGGGGTTGTGTGTGTCTCTGTGAGAGTGAGTGTGTCTGTGCGAAAGTGTGTGAGTGTGTCTTGTGAGTGAGCATGTATGTATGTGTGTTTTATGTGAGTGTCTGTAAGAGAGTGTGTGAGGGTGTGTGTGCGTGAGTGAGTGTCTGTGTGTGGGTGTGTGTATTTCAGAGTGAGTGTGTCTGTGAGAGAGTGTGATAGTGTATGTATGTGAGTGTCTGTGTGTGGGTGTGTGAGTGTGTGTCTGTGTGTGTGTATGCAAAAGTGTGTGTATGTGTGTGTGTGTGTATGTGTGTGTGTGTGTGTGTGTGTGTGTGGTTGTCTGTGAGAGAGTGTGTGTGTGTGTGTGTAAGAGGGTTTGTGTATATACGTGAGTGAGTGTTTGTGTGTACGTGAGTAAGTGTCTATGTGTGGGTGTGTATGTAAGTGAGTGAGTGAGAGTGTCTGTAAGACAGTGTGTGAGGGTGTGTGTGTACGTGAGTGAGTGTCTGTATGTGGGTGTGTTTTATGTGTGTGTTTGTTAGAGTGTGTGATTAAGCGTTTGAGTGTGTGTGAGTCAGTGTATGTGTGTCAGTGTGTGTGAGTCAGTGTGTGAGTCAGTGTGTGTATGTGTGTCAGTGTGTGTGCGCGAGTCAGCATGTGTGAGTGTGTGTGTGTGTGTCAGCGTGTGTAAGTGTGTGTGAGCATCAGTGTCTGTGTTAGTCAGTGTGTGTGTGAGTGTGTCTGGGAGTCTGTGTGTGTGTGTGTGTGTGTGTGTCAGTGGGTGTGTGGCACACCAGATAGTTTGTGCTGATCAGTAAAAACACGGTACAGGATTCTTCACACTCAAGCTTTACTGGGTTTAGAATTGATCGTGTGTGATTTTTGCTGTCGATTGCTCGCTGCTGCTCGGTAGGTTGCAGATGTCGAATGCCGACTGCTTCTCAGTGTTCTGGCCTTTTATACTCTTTATGGAGAACGGTGCACTGTGATGTCAGAGGTAGCTTATGATGAGTGGTAAACTGTATGTCTGCCTCTAGTGGTGAAGCATGGAAATACAACTGAATGGGAAGCATTTCCTACACTGCCACCCCCAAATATGCATGGAATAATTGTCCCTAAATCCAAGTTAAAAGTCTGTTGGTTTGATCTTAATGTCATCCTCATCAGTTATCTCTGCTAGATTATTGAGATGGGTAACAGGCCATGTGTATAATCGACCCTTAACGTTGATCTCTGCAGACCTTGTGTGTGTGAGTGAGTGTGTGCGTGTGTAAATATGTCTTTAAAAGTGAGTGTGTATGTGTGTTTGAAATAAAAGCCTAAAATAAAAACACAATAAATGTTGTACAATTTGAAAAGAAGTTAGAATTATTATATCTACTGTCATTATAATGTGTGTCTGTGTCAGTAGATGTGGTGTGGTGTGTGTGTGTGTGTGTATGAGTGTGTGCGTCTGAATGTGTGTGTGTGTGTGTGATTGAGTGTGTCAGTGATTGTATGAGTGTGTGCGTGTGAGTGTCTGAATGTGTGTGGGTGTATCTTGAGAGGTAGCATGTGTGTGTGTGTGTGTGTGTTTAAGTGTGTAATTGTTTGTGTATATTACGTGTCTGCTATTTCTGCTATTCCCTCCCCTTTTCTTCAGCACTTTACTGGCTATAGGTGGAGCTACCGGGTAATTGGAATTGGAGGCCTGGGGAGAAAAAGGACCAATGATGAGCAAAAGCTGACCAGAGGAGGCGGAGCCCTCCATTTAAAATTTAAAAGCAGCTCCGGAAGTCCCCGTAAGGGGGAGGAAAGAAGGAGAGAGCCTGTTGTTTGCTAGTTGTTTGCTAGTTGTTTTGGTTATCCTAGCTCACCTGGTTTAGGAACAGGTAAGAATGTGCGCGCACCTACATTCCACCACATAGGTTTTTCTATTGTTTAGACACCCTAGTTAGAGGGCAGGTGCCACCCACTGTATTTTTTTGTAGCTTAGCCTAGAGTAGTCAGCTAGTCTGTTCCTGCCTGTTAGTTAGGTTAAGCTTCCCAAAATACAGCCTAGTGTAGACCCTTTTGTTGTGTTAATTTCTTTGGCACTGTCCATGTTCTTTTGCCAGTGTGAGTCTAGTCTTCTTGACTCTGTAAAAGCACGCTTGGGATTTGTTTCTTACCTTACTGCACGTGACCATTAAACATTAACTACTCTAACTCTGGTCCTGCTTTTTGTTCAAACGGCCCGTAACATCTAACTGGTTATTGTTCCACTCTCCCCTAGGCCTAGCCAAGGTGGGAACGTAACAAGTGGGGGCTCTTCTGGGATCTGTTTGTATAGGGATAGACGAGTTGGGTATTATTGATTTTATGGTTTATCGTGTGTACTGGATGACTGGTCTATAGTCATGGCAACCTTTGATCTCCAGCTGTTTGTTGCTTCTCCAAGTCTCCCCCCCCCCCCTTTTCTTCAGCACTTTACTGGCTATAGGTGGAGCTACCAGGTAATTGGAATTGGAGGGCTGGGGAGAAAAAGGACCAATGATGAGCAAGAGCTGACCAGAGGAGGCGGAGCCCTCCATTTAAAATTTAAAAGCAGCTCCGGAAGTCCCCGTAAGGGGGAGGAAAGAAGGAGAGAGCCTGTTGTTTGCTAGTTGTTTGCTAGTTGTTTGCTAGTTGTTTGCTAGTTGTTTGCTAGTTGTTTGCTAGTTGTTTGCTAGTTGTTTGCTAGTTGTTATCAGACTCGTTTCTCGCTAAAGATGATGCAGAGTCTGCTGTGTTGACTCCTCCCATGGCTTGTTCTTTCGACCCAGTGACTTCAATGAAAATTCAGAGCACAGATGTTCAGTTTGGTGAGTTACCTATTAGCCGATTACAACTTATTGAGGCTCAAAAGGCTGATCCTAGCCTAGAGAAGTATTTTTCAACTGTGTGTAGACAGGAAGAGTTGGCAAAACGACAAGTAGCATATTTTGTAGAGAACAATCTCTTAATGCGGAAATGGTCTCGTGTTGATTCGCCTTTTGACAGTGTCTTTCAGATTGTGGTACCTTCAGTTTATAGGCAAGGTGTACTTCAGGTAGCCCATAATCATCCTTGGTCAGGACACTTAGGCATTACAAAAACGTATTAGCGCGTTCTCAAACATTTCTTTTGGCCTGCACTCAGGAAAGATGTTGTGCAGTTTTGTCGGTCTTGTCATATTTGTCAGTGTACTGGGAAGCCAAATCAGGTTATTCCACCAGCTCCTCTTTACCCTATACCAGTACTTGGGGAGCCAAGTCTGGGAATCAGTATTTAACAATATTGTGTGCTGCTACTCGGTTTCCAGAAGCGATTCCCTTACGTAGAATTACCTCTTCAGTGGTGGTCAAAACCCTTGTAAAATTTTTCACCACTTTTGGGCTGCCCAAGGTAGTTCAAACGGATCAAGGAACTAACTTCTTGTCCAAGCTGTTTTCACAGGTTATGAAAACACTAAACATAACTCATCACGTGTCCAGTCCTTATCACCCTGAGTCCCAAGGTGCATTAGAAAGGTTTCACCAGACCTTGAAATCTATGTTAAGGAAATACTGTTTAGACACTGATAAAGACTGGGATGAAGGAGTGCCTCTTCTGCTGTTTGCAGTAAGAGAAGCTGTTCAAGAATCTCTTGGATTTAGTCCTGCAGACCTTGTTTTTGGTCATTCAGTTAGAGGTCCTTTGAAAACCCTTAAGGAGAAGTTTCTTGTAGATAGTGGTAGGAAACACAATATTTTAGACTATGTAAGCAAATTTTGTGAGCGTCTGCACAAAGCTTGTACCCTAGCCCGTGAAACCCTAGGGTTGTCGCAAGGTCGTATGAAGCAGTGGTATGACAAGAAGGCAGTCTCCCGGAAGTTTCAACCTGGTGACAAAGTAATGGTTTTACTTCCTATTCCTGGTTCATCCTTGTCTGCCAAGTTTTCTGGTCCATACTCGGTTAAGGAAAAACTTAGTGACACTGACTATGTTCTCTGCACCCCTGACCGGAAACGCAAGACACGGGTTTGTCATATTAACATGCTGAAAGAGTATCACGCCGGTAAAGGTGTCTCTAGTTCTGAAGACTTGTGTGGTGATGAGGCAGTTTCCACTGGCTTGGTAACTGTAACAGATAGTAGTGAGGAGCCTACTGCTGATTCAGATTCAGATGGGTTGGTTGTACGTGCACCACAAACCTTTTGTCGACTTTTAAATTCCGGTATTTTATCCACCCTCTCTTCCTTCCTAGGTCATTTGCCTGACCCCCAGAAAGCCGATATTGAAAACCTCATTAGTTTGTTTCCAAGAATTTTTCAAGATGTTCCTTCTCAAACAACAGTCTTACAACATGATATACAAGTTACCACCACTGCACCCATTAAACAACATGCCTATCGAATCAATGCAACTAAGAGAGAAGTTATGAAAGGGGAAGTTAAGTACTTATTGGAACATAAGTTGGCCAAACAGAGTTGTAGCCCTTGGAGTTCACCTTGTTTATTAATTCCTAAACCTGATCATTCATACCGGCTGTGTACCGATTATAGACGTGTTAATGCTGTTACAGTCCCCGATTCTTATCCCTTGCCAAGGATAGATGACTGTATTGATAATGTAGGTTCAGCTCGTTTTGTGTCAAAATTGGACTTGCTTAAGGGTTATTGGCAAGTACCACTGACTCCTCGTGCCTCAGAAATTTCTGCTTTTGTCACCCCTGACAGTTTTCTGCAGTATACAGTTATGCCCTTTGGACTTCGAAATGCTCCAGCTACGTTCCAGCGTCTTATTAATATTGTGTTGGCAGATGTTCCTCACTGCTCAGCTTATCTAGATGACCTTGTTATATATACCAGGGACTGGGCCACACACTTAGATGTTCTGGAAATGGTTTTCAAAAGACTGGAACAAGCATCATTAACATTAAACTTGGCCAAATGTGAGTTTGCTCAAGCAACTGTTACATACCTTGGCAAGCAAGTAGGCCATGGACAGGTCCGTCCAGTAGATGCTAAAGTGACTGCCATATTAAATTTTCCTGCGCCTTCAACGCGTCGAGAGTTACGGAGATTTCTTGGTATGGCAGGATACTTTCGTAGTTTTTGTAAAAACTTTTCTACTGTTGTTGCATTTCTTACATCATTGCTTAGTGCCTCCAAACCCTTTGTTTGGACTACAGATTGCCAACATGCTTTTGACAGTGTAAAGGCTATGTTATGTAATTCACCTGTACTTGCAGCTCCAGATTTTTCTAAACCTTTTAAGCTTGAAGTGGATGCCAGTGTCATAGGGGCCGGAGCTGTGCTGTTACAGGAGGATGCCTGTGGAATTGACCATCCTGTATGTTACTTTTCACGTAAATTTAACAAACATCAGGCAAAATACTCTACAATAGAACAAGAAGCTCTAGCATTGTTACTAGCTTTACAGTTTTTTGAGGTATATGTTGGTTCTGCACCTCTACCAATTATTGTGTATACCAATCACAACCCTCTAGTCTTTTTGTCCCGTATGTACAACCAAAATCAAAGGCTCATGAGATGGTCATTGTTAGCCCAGAACTACAACATTGAGATTAAACACAAAAAGGGTTCGGAAAATGTTGTTGCTGATGCTCTGTCACGAGTTTGAACATTGTATTGTATACTGTTTTGTTATTTTCGCAAACAAGTTTGCTCTTTGGGGTGGGCGTGTTACGTGTCTGCTATTTTATTTTTTTTTTCTACTGCTCTCTCCCCTGCCCCCCTTTTCTTCAGCACTTTACTGGCTATAGGTGGAGCTACCGGGTAATTGGAATTGGAGGCCTGGGGAGAAAAAGGACCAATGATGAGCAAGAGCTGACCAGAGGAGGCGGAGCCCTCCATTTAAAATTTAAAAGCAGCTCCGGAAGTCCCCGTAAGGGGGAGGAAAGAAGGAGGGAGCCTGTTGTTTGCTAGTTGTTTGCTAGTTGTTTTGGTTATCCTAGCTCACCTGGTTTAGGAACAGGTAAGAATGTGCGCGCACCTACATTCCACCACGTAGGTTTTTCTATTGTTTAGACACCCTAGTTAGAGGGCAGGTGCCACCCACTGTATTTTTTTGTAGCTTAGCCTAGAGTAGTCAGCTAGTCTGTTCCTGCCTGTTAGTTAGGTTAAGCTTCCCAAAATACAGCCTAGTGTAGACCCTTTTGTTGTGTTAATTTCTTTGGCACTGTCCATGTTCTTTTGCCAGTGTGAGACTAGTCTTCTTGACTCTGTAAAAGCACGCTTGGGATTTGTTTCTTACCTTACTGCACGTGACTATTAAACATTAACAACTCTAACTCTGGTCCTGCTTTTTGTTCAAACGGCCCGTAACATCTAACTGGTTATTGTTCCACACTCCCCTAGGCCTAGCCAAGGTGGGAACGTAACACTTGAGAGGTAGCATGTGTGTGTGTGTGTGTGTGTGTTTAAGTGTGTAATTGTTTGTGTATATTACCAGTGTGTGCCTGTCTGTGTGTGTATGTGAGTGTGTGTGGGGTTGTGTGTGTCTCTGTGAGAGTGAGTGTGTCTGTGCGAAAGTGTGTGAGTGTGTCTTGTGAGTGAGCATGTATGTATGTGTGTTTAAGTGTGTGTTTATGTGAGTGTGTCTAAGAGAGTGTGCGAGGGTGTGTGTGTGCGTGAGTGAGTGTCTGTGTGTGGGTGTAAACTGTATGTCTGCCTCTAGTGGTAAAGCATGGAAATACAACTGAATGGGTTATCTCATCAGTTATCTCTGGTAGATTAATGAGATGGGTAACAGGCCGTGTGTATAATTGACCCTTAACGTTGATCTCTGCAGACCTTACTTGTCCATCTGCTCCAGGAAACGTCCTTATCACTCTCCTGATCAACCAAAGGGCTCGTGGTAGCTGGGGATATTATAGCTGTGTGAGAGTGTGTGTGTAAGTGTGGGTGCGGATGTGTGTATGTGCGTGTGTGAGTAAGTGAGTGAGTAAGTGAGTGTGTTAGTGTGTATGTATGTGAAAGAGTGTGTGTGTGTGTGTGTATGTGTGTCAGCGTGTGTGCAAGTCAGCGTGTGTGAGTGTGTGTGTCAGTGTGTGTGAGTCAGCCTACGAGTTAGCATGTGTGAGTGTATGTGTGTGTCAGTGTGTGTGTGTCAGTGTGTGTGAGTGTGTCTGGTAGTCAGTGTATGTGTGTGTGTGTGTGTGTGTGTGTGTGTGTGTGTGTGTGTGTGTGTGACACACCAGATAGTGTGCACTAATCAGGAGATTGTATTTGCCCCAGGGTGTCAGTAAAAACATGGTACAGGATTCTTCACACTCAAGCTTTACTGGGTTTAGAATTGATCATGTGTGATGCTCGGTTGTGTGTGTGTGAGTCAGTGAGAGAGTGTGTGAGGGTGTGTGTCTATGTAAGAGTGAGGGTAAGGGTATAAATGTATGTGTGTGTCAAGTCAGGTCAAGTTTATTTCTATAGTGCTTTTCACAACAAACATTGTCTTAAAGCAGCTTTACAGAAATCAACAGTTGAGGGGAATGGTGTGTATTTATCCCTGATGAGCAGCCATGGCGACAAAGGACAAACTCCCTTAGATGTTATGAGGAACAAACCTTGAGAGGAACCAGACTCAAAAAAGGGAACCCATCCTCATTTGGGTGACATCAAGACTGTGATTATAGTCTGTGGGTGTGTATGTGAGTAAGTGAATGTTTCTGTGAGACAGTGTGTGAGGGTGTGTGTGTACTGTACTTGAGTGAGTGTCTCTGTGTGGGTGTGTGTCTATATGTGTGTGTGTGTCAGTGTATGTTTGTGTCAGTGTGTGAGTCAGCGTGTGTGAGTGTGTATGTGTTAGTCAGTGTATGTGTGTCAGTGTGTGAGTCAGCGTGTGTGTGTGTATGTGTTAGTCAGTGTATGTGTGCGAGTGTGTGTCAGTGTGTGTGATTCAGCGTGTGTGTGTATGTGTGTGGCGAGTCAGTGTATGTGTGTGTGTGTGTGAGTCAGTGTATGTGTGTTTGTCTGTGTGTGAGTCAGCGTGTGAGTGTATGTCTGTGTGTGAGATAGTGTGTGTGAGTGTATTTGTCAGTGTGTGAGTCAGTGTGTGTACGAGTCAGCCAAACCTAAGTGTTCAGAGGCAAGGCATTCTGGATCTCTCTGAGATCGGATATTAACCTCATGAAGGATTCGAAGATGCACAGAGTAAGTCAGTGTGTGAGTCAGCATGTGGGAGTGTGTGTGTGTGTGTGTGAGAGAGTCAGTGTGTGTTTCAGTGTGTGAGTGTGTCAATGTGTATTTGTGTGTCTGTGTGTGTGCGTGTGTGTGTGTATGTTAGTGTTTGTGTGAGTCAGTGTGTCTATGGATGTCAGTGTGTGTGAGTGTGTGTGTCAGCTTGTGAGTCAGCGTCTATTAAACACATTACATTAAACTGCTGATCAGGAATAATTTAATTTATAATCAGTGCTTTTGGCGTGAGAGATCTAATATTCAGCAGTCCTATCTGTATATCAGAGCTGCTGCTGTGCATTCAGTCTTATAAAATTTAATGTTAATCAACTTACCTAATCAGTAACAACAACTATAAAATAGTTAGTTTTCCCCCAATACCAGGATTGTCTTCTCCTGAGGTACAGTTCAGAAGCAGGATATGTTTTATTTAAATTACCAACAGGATTATTTTGATCAGACAAACAGGCTATTCGTATTTACATTGCTGCAGCACCCTGTGGTTTGAGTAAAAATAAAAATATCAAGAGGTCTTACTAAACAGCCTACAGTTTTTTACTAAAATAAAAAATAACAGTTAGTGAAACCTTACACTCAAGGAGAAAAACATCAACCCAGATATTTACAACATTAAGCGCATTCTTAGCCTCACACTTTTAACAAATCAATAAACACATTGCTCTACATTAGACACAGAAATCAAAAATAATGTCTCGCTATTTCAATGCACTGCTTTCTGAAACACCACCATTATAAACAAATTGATCAAACATGCGGTCAGTTGTGCAGATACAAAGGTTATGCCACCCTTAGTCACAATCTGAAGGCCGAGGTTCTTTTACTGATGTTTATTGCACTTGACATCAACACCGACATCAAACACCGACATCAACACCGTAGAACTGAATAAAAGAATAAATATACAAAATACATTCTGTTACAAAGAAAGACAACAATAAATTTGGACATAAAAAAGAAAATAAACTTACATACCACTTTGCCTGCTTGCAGACTAAGAGTGTTAACTTCTTACAAAAACTTATATTTTAATTGAACACATCTTCTTTACAATAAGCATTGCAGCTTTCAATGCTCATGCGGTGAACAGGAAGTGACCTGTACCACCCAGTATGATGGGATACGTATTGATATAACCAACACAAAAAATATGACATAAATCTTGAAAAATCTAAAACTTTAGTCTACCAGTCAAATATACATATTATAAAAAAATGTTGAATTATAAAAAATAAACAAGTTAAACTAACAAAAAATAACCGAAATAAATTAACACTTAATTGTGAAAGTGCCACCTTATGGACATGTCATAGTACAAAAGGAATGTTTATGACTGCAGATACAAAGGTGCTTAAGTGTAAACTTAACAATCAGGTGTAAGCACTAAAAAAGGCAACAAAAGGACGTGGACAAAGACAATTAATACCAAATTTGTCAGATGCTCCATTTTGAAAATCATCAGAAATGTCTCTGGGTCTCTGCGTAACCCTAGTTCCCAGAGGAAACGAGACACTGCGTCAAAACGCTATGGGAATGACCCTGCGTGACCGCGATCTGAACCACATTTGTAATCTGACCAATAGGCATTTAGGACGTGACGTCATCAGTGGGCGATGTCGCGTAAACAGGAAGCTACAAATGGCTGCAAGATGGACAAGACGCTATCTCCTGCAAGAGAAGGTAAGGGATGCAGGGAGTGTGGCACAAAGACGCACCATCTCGTTTCCTCAGGAAAATAGGGTTACGGTCGTAACCTAGAGACATTCCCCTTCGGGAACTCGAGCTGCGTTGAAACGTTATGGGAACCAGTGTCCAATCACGCCACACTAACCAGACCCTGCCTAGAGAGTGAGGGTCTCGGCACCAGCACGCAGAACAGAGCAGCCTGGGGTGGCTCTGAGGTCAAGCAGCGTCACAGATGTCTTGGAGTGACACTCCAGCGGACCAGGCTGTAGAGGCCGCCACACTCCGGGTGGAGTGAGCTCGGACCCCAAACGGAGCCGAAGGCACCTTAGCAGATCCCTGATCTTCTTCAGGGAGGAAATCGCCAAGAGGAAGGTGGTCTTAATAGACAGAAACCTAAGGGCCACATCGGCTAATGGCTCGAAGGGGGGCTCAGATAGAGCCACCAGCACAACTGCCAGATCCCAGACAGGCACTCTGGGTCGCATCCTGGGCCTCAGCCTCCGGGTGCTGCGGAGGAAACGTGTCACCAGTGGGTGCCTACCCAGCGACTGCCCTGCAGGCGGGGTGCCATATGGTTCCTCTAAAGGTTTCTTCCTCATTACATCTAAGGGAGTTTTTCCTTGCCACAGTCTCTGTTTGATTTCTGTAAAGCTGCTTTGAGACAATGTCTGTTGTGAAAAGCTCTATAGAAATTAACTTGACTTGACAATCTAGGTCTGATTCCCATTCCAGATCTAGATACAGGACAAGATCCACAACCAGATCTAGGTCCAGGTACAAGTCACAGTCCCCATATTACAGGACAAAAAAAGGCATCAAAGCTTTCTGAGGGCAGTGCACAAAAGGTTAAGAATCCTGTATCCGCCACTGCTCAAGCTGTAGAACCCAAAGCGCCTCCATCTAGTAAAAGTGTCCCAGTGCTTCCTTTGCATAACAGCCCACCACCTTCTCGATGGAAACTAGGACAAAAGCCTTGGAAACCACCTTATGCTCCCATCCAGGAGATAAAAGCAAAGAAAGGCTTGTGCTCCGATATGTCGAACTTCAGTCATGCCACTGGAAACAACGTCAAATGTTCAGGGCGAATTTAAGGAATCCACGACTCATTAGGGCCTCAGCAGTATCAGCCAGTACAGTGGAAAAAACAAGCGACCTGAAGACCCCTGAAAGGGTTCATCCAGGAGCCGATTTTCCAGACATTCATGAAGCAGTAGTCGCTCTAGTTATCAGTCCATGTCACCTGGTCAGTACAGCAGGTCTTCCTTGGCTACTTCCTCTAGCAGGTAGGACTCTTATTATTCATATAGAAGAAAATCTTTAGAAAGAAAAGAGAAACATCGTAGTGCTCCCCGAAGGGACCATAAGAGGACCAAGAATGTGAAATGTAGCCCTGTCAAAGAAGATGCATCTGCCTCCCATTCAGATAATGAAACTGATTCCACACACGGAGAACTAACATGAGCACCTGCATACACAAGATGGCTGCTGCAGTGTTTTTCTGAACTGTGCAAGGTTTTCAATCCAGCAATAATCCAAAGAATCCTTTCAAAAACGAAAATTTTTTAAAAGAGAGTGTAAAGAAGAGATAAATCAACCTTTATTTGCAAAATTGTGGACTTCAATCATCTTTTGTGGAAGAATTTTGGCTGTAGGTGAGCTTTGGGCCTAATAGGCCTTGATGACTAAGCCATGCCACCTAAAGCAACAAACAACAATACTGAGCAATATGCCACCATGGCTCAAGTATGTGAATTGTTGGAACAGCAAAAAGACCTCTACAGAACCTTGCTTGATCAACAAGAAAAAAGCTTCAAAACCTGTGTTCAAATCATAGTTGATTCTTCAAACAGGAGAATTGATGACTTGTCAAAGCAGGTTTATGATTTTAAGGTGAGTCTAGAAATGAGTCAAAAAGAACTTGATGATCTTAAAATCAATTGTAAAACTTGGTCTACAAATCGTAAGGAAACCAGGAAGGATCTGGATACAATTGTTAAAAGTTTGATCATAACTTCAGATAAAACAGAACATTTGGATGGTCAGTCAAGATGCCATAATATTGTTATAGATGGCTTGAAAGAATCTGCAAGAGAAAAGGTGTCTGAATCAGAAAAAAAAGGGAGAAAAGTTTTTAGCGAAAATCTACAGTTGGATCAGCGGAAAATAGAGCTGGAATGGGCTCATAGAGTTGGGAATCAAAGGACATTGTCAGAGAAACCCCAACCCATTGTTGTTAGATTCTTGTGGCTGAAGGATAAACCTGCAGTTTTGGATAAAGCTAATTACTTAAAGGGCACAGGCATCTTCATAAATGAAGAATTTTTTGAAACCATTCAACAAAGAAGGAGAGAACTATTTCCAGCAATGAAGGCAGCCCGTGAGAGAGGTGACATTGCATATCTGAGATATGACAAACTTATTATTCACCCACCTTTCCAAAATCAACCAACACAAAGAAAGCCAAACGCTTAGAGTTTGGTTTATTAGTTTTGAATACACAACCATTTATAGTATTTTTTTTTACCAGCAATAACATCTGTTTATTCTTTAAAATCACTATTGATTCTAACAAATTTGATTTTGAAGCTGAGACCTTTAAACCTTTAGATTTTTCAATATTTGAATCTTATAATGTTAATGTTGATCCAGATTTAAACATTTTTTCATTGACTTTTTGTAATTTTTACACTGAACCTAAGTTTAATGATTCATGTAGATCTTTGCCTGCTAATATTTTTTCTAATTTTATTTGAATATAAGAAGTTTATCTAGGAATTATGATAAGTTTATTCACTATTTATTTTAGTTTAAACTACAAGTTTTCTGTTATTGCTTTATCTGAAACATGGCTTACAAAGAATTTTAAAGATATTTTTTAATTGTCTAATTATAATTCTGTTCATTGTGTTCGAGAGAATAGATCAGGAGGTGGTGTTTCTTTGTTTATTTACGAAGAATATGAATTTAAAATTATGGATGATTTCACCTTAAAATCAGATAGAAATGAAGTGGAATCTTTATTTGTCGAGCTTTCTACTGGTCCTGGAGGAAAGAACATTATTGTTGGGGTTATTTACCGACCACCTGATTCCAGTGTTCAGGATTTTAATGAAAGTTTGGCTAATATTGAGCATAAATACTGTTATATTTGAGGAGATTTTAACATAAATTAAACAAATTTGATACACCTACTGATTTTCTTAATATTCTTTATTCTAGTTATCATTTTCCTCTTATTCATAAACCTACAAGATTTACGGAAAAATCAGTAACATTGATAATATCTTAACAAATTCTCTAAGTGAAGGAATTAAATCTGGTGTTTTATATTCAGACTTGTCTGATAATTTTCCCATATTTTAAATTAGAATTAATAGAGTTAAACTTTTAAAAGATATACAGCAAAAGAAAATCTTGAATAATGTAAATATTTCTAAATTTAAGGATTTGATTGCTAGTATTTCCTTGGATGATCTGTATGAGGAACACGATGCTGAAAGAGCATATCAACAATTTATGACTATCATTAGCTCTAGTTTTAATAAATGTTTTCCAATTAGTAGCTCTGTAAAGAAAATCAATCAGGACTTTAATAAGCCTTGGTATGAAAAAGGGGATATATATATATATATATATATATATAAAATATTGTATTTATTTATTTTATTTAGATTTATATCTAATAATTGTAACTTTTCCCTTTTTTTTTTTTTACTTGTTTTGTGTTTTTATTTCAGCTGCAGTGTGGATTGGAGGAGGTAAAACACACACTCAATCTCACTCACACACACAAACGCTACAGAAATTGAATTGTTACCTTGGCTGTGCCGTGGTTTGAACCCACAACCTCATGGGTAACTGCTGATCAGCAAAACCAATGCCTTACCCACTGAGCTATCCTATCCTGTCTTTGCAAGCAGTCAATAAGCCTAATGAGCCAACATGGCTTCTTTTCCATACTTCAACACCATGTAACTCATTTTAAAAGAAGGCCAAACAAGTCTTTCAAAAAGACAAAAAAAATAAAGCAATCTTTTAAACAGGTCTTTTTAATTATCAAATAGATTTACAGTTTAATATCACAAAGTAGATAAACTATTAGATTTAAAAAAAGAAATTAATTGTTACCTTGGCTGTGGCAGGGTTTGAACCCACAACCTTGTGGGGACCTGCTGATCGACAAACCAATGCCTTAACCTATTGAGATATCCTCTCCCGTTTGTGCCTGCAGTCCAACATGGCTTCTTTTCCATACTTCAATACCATGTAACGCATATTAAAAGAAGGCCAAACAAGTATTTCAAAAAAGATTTATATTAGATTAGATTTAGATTAGATTTATATAAAAAAAAATAGATTTCTTTCATTGGCTGTGCCAGGGTTTGAACCAACAATCTCATGGGTAACTGCTGATCGGTAAACCAATGCCTTACCCAATGAGCTATCCTATCCTGATTTTGAATAAATAAATAAGTAAACAAACAAATAAAAAAAATACAAACTACTGACCAAAATAATGTACACACATTTATGGCACTCGTTTTATGTTGGCAAAATGTTTCTTAATAGGCCAAAAGTTTTTGGACACTTGACTGTAAGATTGCCGTGTGGTACTTTTGGAACATCCCGTTCATTTACATTTACGACATCTAAAAGAAGCCCTTATACAAAGTGACATACGATTTATAGAACATTTTATAAAATACATAAAAACAAACACTAGTGCAGGTTTTCAAAGGCTATTAAGGATTTATTCTCAATATGGATTAGATTAGATTATGATTTTTAGATATTAAATACATGCAAAGAAGAAGAAGATCAAGATCAACAGGAGTAATTAGAACATTTCATGACTTCATTGTCCTTCTAGTCTATTATATAATAATATATGGTGCATTATATGTCTGATGATAGAGACATCTACAGACAGTGTCATGTGATGTATGCACAAGCAAATATGTTAATTTGAAAAATTTGATATGTGCTCAAGACCTGTGAAGACTGTACTTTCTAGAGCATACTGTACCCCTATGTATACTGACCATCTATAGAACAGAGAAAAGTCTAGATTTAGTCTTCCACATTGATCCCCATTTGCTCTTATAATAATCTACAAAGTCTTCTGGGAAGATGTTTCACTAGATTATGGAGATTTGTGGAGATACCCTCAAAGGTTGAGGGTCAGAGCTTTATAGCAGGAAGATCTTCCACTCCAACCCATGTAAAGCATATCTCCATGTAACTGTGCACAGGAGCATTGCTATTCTGGAACAGGTTTGGATCATGTAGTAAAGTTAAATAAAGGGAAAATCTTTGTTTAAAATGTCCTGTACAGCCTCCAGTTTATGTTTGGTGAAGAATTACGCATGTGTGGGGTGAAAACACAGTAGGTGTCCGAATACTTTTGACCATAGTGGGTTTGAACGCGTGCACGAATTTATTTTATTTATGCTCAGATTTTTTTTCCGGTCCACCGTATGTGCGCTCACGCGAGATTTAAAAAGATCAAAAATAAAACATTTTTTTAAAAAGTCACTCGTTTCATGTTCTGATTCCTCTGCCAGACAGAGGAGGTAAGAGATGCCTATAAACTGCCCCGGAGGATGGAAACTGAGGGTGGAAGATGCATTATGTAGAAGGTAATAAATAAATAATTAATGGAGAGTGCACGGGTACAACAGGACAGCAGTGTCGAATTAGATCCTCTCCATGAGCTCACCTTTACCTGTTCCCTCGTTCCTTGTGCCTGCGCAGCCCAATAATGGCGAGCCCCAAGGACGTGACCAAGAAGAAGAAGTTCCGCGAGCCCAAATGGGAGACGTTCTCCAAATGCTACCAGGACTCTGTAAAGTACAGGCTGAGCCTCAGGTTGATGGAGCACACAAACCGGCCGCAGTGGCTCGGACTCCAGCGGAAGATCCAGTCCTAAGATCAGAGGAGTGGTGGAGTCCTCAAACCCGCAGCCGTCCTCAGAGAGCACCGGGACGCCGAGCAGGACACGGACACCACGGTGCACAACTCACTACCTGTAGGTAGGTACCAGGTACCTCAATCCCAGCTCACCTGGTTTTTCCAATAGTACACTGAAGGGACCAAATTGTGTAGGGACACCCGACGTTTCCTCCCAAATGTGGTTCTTCTCCAAACATGGAGGTACACCATTATATCGGATGTCTTTATATGCAGTAGCATGAAATTTCCCCTTCGTTTCATTGAGGAGACCCAAACCTGTTCTAGAACAATACTCCAGCTCCATGAAAATATGCTTTCTATGCATAATGAGTTGCAGTTCCAACCATATTGGGCTGAATCTTTGACACTTAGTGCACCCCAGGCCTCCTACATCAGTACCTGACTTTACCTACACCCGTGTGATGGAATGAAATCTCACATAAATCTCCCAAAAATCTAGTGAAACATCTTCCCAGAGGAATGGGAGTTTATTATAAGAGCATGAAATGTGTGTTCAAAAAAGCTCATGAAAAACTTGTGTCCATAAAGTTTATTCTGGATTCTCTGGCTGAATTTATATTAAAGAAGACATATTAGACGTCCTGTCCTGAACGTAACTGGGTCCAGGTCTTTAAAATAAGCTTTGGGCTCCATTGGGACTAAAGAAAAAAGATCCATCCTGCAGTTTTTAAGGTGTCCAGGCATCTGCTCCTCAGTAGAGCCTTGTCCTGGTTTGTGAGAACAGTAGAGGTAATACCTGGATGCTTGAAGGGGATTTTATTGTATGATATTGTTTATGGTGTAACAGGATGTGTTTTATTCTTCATTGTTTTAGGATGAAGGAAAGAATAAAATTCCTGATATTTTCCCCCTTTTTTTGACAAACTGAATGAATTTGGTGTAAAAAATAACCAATAAAATACTTGTTTTCTGATAAACCTCAGAGAACGGGTACCACCACATCACAGCTAATAATGGTCCGTCAGAGCTCCTGGTTAGACAGATACACAGAGCTCCTTGGTCCAAACCCATTTTCCCTCAGCGTGAGCCCGACACGGACGAGTGCACTGACTCCACTCTGAGAAAATGGTTTTAAGGTTAAGAATTAAGATAAGATAAGATATACCTTCATTCGCAAGCACCGCCCAGTGTCTGAATCGCTTCTGAGCATTCGAGGTGAAGGATCATTTTATAAAGTTCCAGAGGTACATGTACTGGAAATCACAGTTCTATGGGCCAGACGTTTTTGATTTATTCAGCTCGACTTGGGTATCTGAGGCGTTCCTATCACCTAATTAGTACAACGTAAAAAAGTTTCACCTGCGGCTGCAGACAGTTCTGTCTAGAGCTTCTCAGGATTCTGGGTATTGTGGATCAGATGTAGTATTTGTACACAGTAGGGATGGTACGATTCACAGATTTGCATACTTGTTATACTTTTATTTTTTAGAAAGTAAATAATAATTGATACTGTATGTAGACCGATTTCTCCTCGCTAAACTGCTTCTCTCAGCACCACGGCAGCTACGTGAACATGACGTATCACAACACTATGGAGCCCGAGGCGTGTCCTGAGAGTCACATAGAATACAGACTAACATGGCAGAGGTAGAGCTGTAGGGGGCATGAAAAGGCCATGCGTTAGAAGTCAGAAGGCACTTAAGTAAATTGATGATTTGCTGACTGTCTGAACCAAAGAAATAAAAGTGAACCATAAGTACCGTATTGAATTGCATAGCATCGTATTTTTTTCCCATTAAACCACGTGTTGAATCGTATCATATCGAATCAGTTGCTGCTTCATGTGTATCTTTAATATATCAAATCATTGGCTGTGTATCGAATCGCATCGTCCTCAGTTTATAGAGATGCACATCTCTAATAGGTACATACAATGCTGCTGCAGATATACACAAGTTTACATAATCAATACTCAAATAGACTACAGAGGAAGTTGTATCTCAGTGGTTAAAACATTGGATTTTGGCTCTGAAGGTTGTGAGTTCAAATCCCAGCCAAACCAAGCTGCCACTCCTGGGCCCCTGAGAAAGGCCCTTAACTCCATAGCTGCTTAGTTGTACGAATGAGATACATGTACCGTAATTTCCGGACTATTAAGCGCACCCAAATATAAGCCGCAACCACTGAATTTTACAAAGGTTTTTATTTTGAACATAAATTAGCCATACCTGTCTATAAGCCACAGGTCTCTACATTAAAATAATAAACTTTACACAAGCTTTAACAGTGTCTGTATATCTAAACAGTAGCCTACCAAGAAAGTCATTGTTCACTGTCTTCCTCCTTCCTTTCACAATAATTTCTCTCAAGAGTTTATCTTTTGGCATCTTTTCATATGTTTAAAAAAATCACCACCGGTGGAAGCTTTTCTCCCGATGCCGTGCAGCTCAGAACACAGGTGAAGTGCGTTTTTTCATGCCCAGCATGACGAATGATTCGCCTTCCCTGTTGACAGTCCAAGTGAGCGGCAGGTCAAACGTCAGGGGAACCTCATCCATATTTATGATGTGGTGTGGGCCGATTCAGTGAGAGCGCACCCGATTTGATATAAAGAATTTCATTGGTTCACATGAACCCGTTCGGCAATTTCATTGGTCTAATGTTATGGGGCTCAGTTTTTTGGCTTGAAGCTTGTGAAACTGGGAAAAACCCAGGGAAAAATTCATAAAATAGCCGCTTCGTT
The DNA here is from genome assembly GCF_014805685.1 of Silurus meridionalis. Lineage (NCBI taxonomy): Eukaryota > Metazoa > Chordata > Actinopteri > Siluriformes > Siluridae > Silurus > Silurus meridionalis. The sequence goes on from NC_060907.1 coordinate 4,754,296, forward strand.
GTTTAAGCCGCGGGGTTCAAAGTGTGGGAAAAAAGTAGCGGCTTGTAGTCCGGAAAATACGGTAAGTCGTAAACTTTAGTCATTTCCAGTGGAAAAACATGTTATGTATATTATTTTGTGTAATGATTAAAAACATTTGCAGAGCAAAAACAGAAAAGAAAAACAGTCAATTGAAGCAAAGATGTCATGTATATAGAGGTTCTAAAATCTAAGAGGTAATATAATAATAAACCAGGAAATATAATACAATTCAATTCAATTCATTTTTATTTGTATAGCGCTTTTAACAATGAACATTGTCTCAAAGCAGCTTTACATAGATAATGTGGTAATTAAACGTAAATATGTTCTTTGTAAGTATGTTTGTCCCTGATGAGCAACTGTGGCAAGGAAAAACTCCCCGAGATGGCATAAGGAAGAAACCTTGAGAGGAACCAGACTCAAGAGGGAACCCATCCTCATCTGGGTTGCACCAAATGTCCATTTGAAGCAGATATACAATGTTGCGGGGTACAGTGATGACGATCAGAAGCAAACTGCACTCCCGAGTCAGTGCAGCAGACCGCCGACAACAACTGCAGTCCAATCCATCCTCAAAGCACCCGTTCTACTCCGGAATTACATGGAACCACCCAAGGTGTTGATGAGATACCGTCCCAAGCTGCACAGAAGTGTGAAGATCCACGGAGGTGAGAGGGGCAGAAACAGTGGTCACTGGAACCTCAGGAGCATGTTTAACTCGACCGAGAGAGAGAGAGAGAGAGAGAGAGAGAGAGAGAGAGTGACAGGAAGAGAAGGATATGGATTATTAAGTGTAACTATTGGTGTACGAAAGTTAATGTCACTGTGCAGTTTGGACTCCGGCAAGACTCGCTATGGCAGCATAACTAAAAGGGAGAACCAGAAGGTAACACAGACATGAGGGATCTCTGGGATAAGAGACGGCCCACCACACCACCGTCAACAAACACGAGTGAACGTGTGAATGTGAGGGGACGACAGCATACAAATATACCAGTTCACCAAACACTCTATATCCATGCTCCCTCCAGATCTGAGCCTTTACCTAAGAAAAACCTAATGATAAATGGCTTGACTAAATAAATAAGTTTTCAACCTCGACTTGAACACTGAGACTGTGCCCGAGTCCCGAACACTGGTTGGAAGGCTGTTCCATAACTGTGGGGCTTTATAAGAGAAAGATCTGCCCCCTGCTGTAGTCTTCATTATTTGAGGAACCAACAGATAGCCAGCACATTTTGACCTAAGTAGGCATGGAGGATCATACTGGTACAGAATTTCACTTAGATACTGCGGTGCGAGACCATTAAGTGCTTTATACGTCAGTAGTAATATTTTATAATCAATGCGAGATTTGATTGGGAGCCAGCGTAGACTGAATAAAACAGGGGTGATGTGGTCATATTTCCTAGATCTAGTGAGGACTCTTTCTGCAGCATTCTGAACTAACTGAAGCTTTTTTCTGCACTTACTTGAACACCCAGACAGTAAAGCGTTACAGTAATCTAATCTAGAAGTAACAAAAGCATGAACTAGTTTTTCTGCATCCTGTAACGACATCATATTTCTAATTTTAACAATATTTCTAAGGTGAAAGAAGGCGATCCTGGTAATATTATTCACGTGAGACTCAAAGGAAAGACTTGGGTCAATAATCACACCAAGGTCTTTGACAGCCATACATGCTAAAACAGAAACACCATCTAGAGATGCTACGGAATCAGAAAGTTTACTTCTAGCTGCATGTGGTCCTAGTAAAAGTACTTCCGTCTTATCTGAGTTGAGCAGAAGAAAGTTATTAAGCATCCACTGTCTAATGTCCTTTACACACTTCTCAACATTGTTAAGCTGATCTCGCTCATCTGGCTTTGCTGAAATATACAGCTGTGTGTCATCAGCATAGCAATGGAAGCGAATCCCATGTTTATGAATGATTTCACCAAGAGGCAGCATATATAAAGAGAAAAGCCAGAAAAGCCAGATCCTTGAGGAACACCAAACTTTACCTCATAGAGTGTGGAGAACTCACCATTTACATCAACAAACTGATAGCGATCAGTCAAATAAGACCTGAGCCAAGAGAGAGCTGTTCGCTTTATTCCAACAACGTTCTCAAGTCTAGCAAGCAGTATAGTGTGATCAATAGTGTCAAAAGCTGCACTAAGGTCGAGCAAAACAAGTAAGGAGACAAAACCCTGATCAGAGGCCAATAACAGGTCATTTACCACCTTAACTAGCGCGGTCTCTGTGCTATGATGAGGCCGAAATCCTGACTGATACATTTCAAAAATGTTATTCATAAGTAGGTGTGAGCATAACTGCTGTGCTACAACCTTTTCTAAAATTTTGGATATAAACGGGAGATTTGATATTGGTCTGTAGTTGGACAACTGACATGGGTCAAGGTCAGGTTTCTTAATAAGGGGGTGGAAACTGCCAGTTTGAAGGATTTAGGTACATAACCAGTGCTAATGGAAGAGTTAATTATTTTTAAAACAGGTTCAATTACCTCTGGAGCTATCTGTTTAAAGAAACTTGTAGGCAAGGGATCGAGAATGCAGGTTGATGGTTTTGATGAGGAGATTAATAAAATTAAGTCATTCTCATGAATAGGAGTGAAGCTTTGTAGTTGATTGTCTGCTATAATTACACTGGTGTCTACAGGGTTTCTTGTAAAATAATTTGGATTTATATTAACTGTCTGGATTTCTTGCCTGATGTTTTCAATTTTATTATTAAGAAAGTTCATGAAATCGTTACTACCTAATGATGGTGTGCATGTTAGTGCAGTGCTTTTATTCCCTGTTAATTTTGCTACCGTGCTGAATAAAAATCTAGAATTATGCTTGTTATTTTCTATGAGGGTCGAGAAATATGCTGATCTAGCAGCACTAAGAGATTTTCTATAATTTAGGAGGCTCTCCTTCCATGCTATTTGAAATACTGTTAATTTTGTTTGACGCCATTTACATTCTAATTTTCGAGTGGTCTGTTTTAAGGTGCGTGTATGATCATTATACCACTGTGCTAATTTTTTCTCCCTGATCATTTTGGTCTTAAGGGGAGCTACATCATCTAGAGTGTAACGTAACGTTGTTTCTAGATGTTCAGTGGCCCAGTCGAGCTCTGCGGGGTCTGATGGAGATCTATCTAATATCGTAATTTTGGGAAAATTATTAATAAAACGCGCTGCTGTAGCTGACGTGAAAGTACGCTTAACACGGTAACGTGGTGAGGTAGAAATGCAATGACTTAGGCAAATTTTAAACGAGATTAGATAATGGTCTGAAATAGCTTCAGACTGTGGAATTATGACTAAGTTTTTTATGTTTAATCCAAATGTTAACAACAAATCGAGAGTGTGTCCACCACTATGAGTGGGTCCTATAACATTCTGATTAATTCCAACTGAATCTGAAACTGAATAATACACCAGGTAATATGAGGGTTTTATTATAAACCGAAAGCGTGAGCAAACCGTACATTGAATGAAAGTATTTTAAATAGACAGTGTGTGTGTGAGTGTGTGTATGTAATAGGACACAGGTGTCCTGTTAGAAGCATCAGAGTGTGTGTGTGTTTGTGTGTGTGTGTGTGTGGTTCAGAGTAATTCTGGGAGAACCAAGGTACCGTAAACATCTGGCGAGAATCTGGCCAGAATAGCACCAGGTAACACCATTAGTTTTGAAACCTGTTGATACCACCTTGAAGAAGTCACTGCAGATAAAATGAAATACCAGTTGAATGAGTTTATGTTTGTTTCCTGTTCCTGCTCAGATCCACTTGGACGACGTCACGGTGCAGACAGGGAGTGATTCTGAAAAACGTGGAAAGGCTTCGGAGCGCCGGCGAGCGAGATCGGCTGATATTGAGAAGTTGACGATCACAGGACAATCACAGGACTACTGAGTACATGCGCTGCTTCTCGGGTAGAATAAGGTAAAAAAAAAAAAAAACAACGGAGTAAAGTTGCCTGAACAACTTCAGAATTTGTATAGACGGATTCATGACTGACGTGACAAGGGATTTTTATGTTTCAGCTGTAGCCTCAATTACGGACCAGATCACGATGACTTGAGGCTTCCGTTGTACATATAGCCTGAAACCCAGGACACGTAACGCTTTGTTGTTAAAACATTGCGTCTCGAACATCGACTATCACATCCCACGTTCACACAAAGAGGAATGGAGGAAAAGGACAGTTCGTATACCCACAGGAGTTCTTGATCCAACCTTCGATGAGCATGAAACGAGCACAATAATAATAAGGGGGTGTATTTTTTTATTGTTTTTAAAAGCAATCCATGTGGAAAAATTGGTGCAAATGACAACATATGATAACAGATTTGCTCCTTTGCAACAACCTCTGGTTTTCTCTGTTAGCTTTGCTAGCAGGAATCTGATTGGGAAACAAATTCCTGTGGCAAAACCTGGATGCTTCTAACGCTACAGTCACTTACACAGCACGTCTCAAAAAGGAACAAGAACATTCATCTAGGATGGAAGTCCATTCTTGACCTAAAGTTTTTTAATAATATTCCTTTTATAAAGATCTGTAAGTTTGTATGTCTCTAGTGATCATTTTTTAAAAATCAGAATCTAAACACTTTATTGACCCCTTAGGGAAATTGTTTGTTTGAAGTAGTTCACAGTAAAATATTAAATATTAAAGTCAGAGAAAAAAAAGGAAATATAATATATTCAAAATAATTTAATATATTTTATTAGAATGTTGACTAGAAGTGGGACAGTAACGTTACACTTGTGATACACTAATCGGCTTATATTCGTGATGTTTTATCGCTAACCAGGAAAAAAGAAGGAAAATTCCCACATCCAATAATTTCACTATTCTGATTATTATTAAAAAAGTCTTGTGATTGTTCGTGGTTTGTCCAAACCTCTAGCGTGTTGTGTATCGGTGGATTATTCAATAGCAACACAAAGTACAGCACTGAGTAGCTCAACATTGGAAAAATATCTACCTGAGATCTGTGTGACCGAAACGAGTTCGTTGAATGCGTGAAGTGATTTAATTTTCCTCATGTGATTTCATTTCAGTTGTTCTGAATGTTTTAAAACCGCATCCGTCTGTTGTAATGTGTCTTTAACCTTTTGTACACTATGGACCATTCATTTACTTATTAAACATATAACTTACATAAAAGTGTCTGTGAAAAGTGTGGAAAAAGAGTCTTTTATCGTTTTTCAGATGAATGCATGTTCTATTTGTTTATATTCAACAAACTAGATAATGTGAAAAAGCACACGAGAATTGGACAGTGATTGAGTGGAAAAAAGTTCTGTGGAGGGGAAGGTTGGAGAATTATTCTGTAAATCAACACCATTGGACCCGACTTCACCATACAACAAGACGAGGAGCCGTATAAAGCGTATGTCTGAGCTCTATAAATGTTACACTTTTGCCCTAGAGCTTGGCGTATCTTCCTGCCTTCTGCAAAACCCCATTGCTGCCAACCGGTCTCTCTATGAGAAGGCAAACAGTTCCTCAGCTCCTCATCTGTCATTAGCTGCAAGACATTCGTATAAAAACAAGATAAAATTAAAAATACATAATACAAGATTTGGGTACAGTGTACTGTTACACTGTAAACCTAAAAATTACCTAAAATTACCTAAAATATTACCATAGTACTTTCAAAATGGTAAGTGAAAATGTAAAGCGTTAAAGATAAACAAATATGTCTACATATGATTTCATACCATTGGAGATACCATTTTATAAAGTTTTTCTATGATAAAATACAAGGAATTAAGGACATAAACTTCATATTTATCCATAAGTATAAAAGTAAAACTGACTGATTCTCCCACACCTGCTTTATAACCTGCTTGGTTTCAGATGGCATTGCCCATAAGTAGTGTAGTGTAAAACTAGTGCTCACTTATCAGTATCCATCAACTGTTATACTCTCATATTCCTCTTTTTGTTCAGTGTACAAAAGTGTGAATAATCTGCACTGCATTCATAAATGCTGATTACCTTATCATAAATCATTTTATTTATGGTGGACTCAGGAACATTTCTCTCCCTCAGGGAGCTGAAAAGGTCGTCCATCCTGTAATAGTACATTAACAAGAGTCCAGTAAATACACAAGCTGTGTGTATACAGTGATGCAGTATGTAGTTATACTAATATTAAAAAGTCACAACAATCAGTTCTTTTTCACTCTGATACCATACACATTCATTTCACATTACGTTAGACCAGTGGTGTCAAACTTAAATTTACAGTGGGCCAAAATTAAAAACTGGGACGAAGTCACGGGCCAAACTCAATATTTATTGAAAAATTGACTGCAATTGTGCATGTATTCCGTCTCTCCAGATGTGTAATTTTTAACCATTTCATATTTCAAAATTTAGTTTTGCATAAACATTGAATCTGGACCAACCAAAGTTTAATTTGATCTCTCTCTCTCTCTCTCTCTCTCTCTCTCTCTCTCTCTCTCTCTCTCTCTCTATATATATATATATATATATATATATATATATATATATAATCTGTAGCCTTTCAAATTACTTTTTAATGTAAATCCTTTTTCACATGCCAACAACAAAACAACCAAAAAATAATAATAATTTCCTTTAAATAAAAAAACTATTAACAGTTTTTCTTGTCTGTTATTTGCCGTGATAAATAATTTTCTGAGGTAAAATCTCGTGAGGTGAGTCCGGAAAAATTCTTATCCAATCAGCGCCGTTGACGGAAACTCGTATAGCCAATCACAGCGCGTGTGGGCGGGGCTTTTATCTGTCTGGCTTTTGGCGCGAGAAATTATTTTCTTATGAAATCATCTTCTCGTGAGGTGAGTCTGGAGATACTGATCTTATTATTTCTCTTATATTTCTTTAAGATTCCGGAGTTAATATGAATTATTGATGTTAATTTACACTTATTTTACTGTAGAACTCGATTTATTATAGTTTTTGGAGCTTCTTTAACTCTGTATCGGCGTCGTTAAGGGAAACTTGTACGAGTCCTAAATGACTCGATGTTGAAGTGCACTTTATACGGTGAAAATAATGATGATAATAATAATAATAATAATAATAATAATAATAATAATAATGATTTATTCGGGCTTGGGACCGGCACTAAGAGTGCACTGGATTGTAAAACCCTAATGGCTGGGTTTGGTTCTATGATCGGGACTCGAACCCGGGCCGCAGCGGTGAGAGCGCCGAATCCTAACCACTAAACCACCAGAGAACCCCTATCATCTTTTACTACTAATTAATACATTTTATATAATAAAAAAATTATAAAATAAAAAACATCAAAGCTGTACATTTAAATTTGAATATATGCTCTAAATCGGTGGTCCCCAACCTTTTTTTTTCCACGGACCGGTTTAATGTTCGACAATTTTTTCACGGACCGGTATTTAGGGTGTGGCGGATAATAAATACACAAAATAAAATCATATTTTGCAGTCTGCGGTCAGGGGGTTGGGGACCAGGAAAATCCGTGATGCGAAATATGAATGCTGTCTCCTATACATTTGGCCAGCTACACACACACACACATATAAACGTATATAGGGTTGCACAAGCCAGTACACTCTTAGTGCCGGTTCCAAGCCCGGGTAAATCGGGAACGTTAACGGAAACTTATATAGCCAATCATTATAACAGCATTGAAGATGGGTCGAGGCTGGGTCTTCCAACATGACAATGACCCGAAGCCCACAGCCAGGATAACCAAGGAGTGTCTCTGTAAGAAGCATATCAAGGTTCTGGCATGGCCTAGCCAGTCTCCAGACATAAACCCAATAGAGAATCTTTGGAGGGAGCTCAAACTCTGTGTTTCTCAGCGACAGGCCAGAAACCTGACTGATCTAGAGAAGATCTGTGTGGAGGAGTGGGCCAAAATCCCTCCTGCAGTGTGTGCAAACCTGGTGAAAAACTACAGGAAACGTTTGACCTCTGTAATTGCAAACAAAGGCTACTGTACCAAATATTAACATTGACTTTCTCAGGTGTTCAAATAATTATTTGCAGCTGTATCATACAAATAGTTTAAAAATCATACATTGTGATTTCTTGACTTTTTTTTTTTTTAGATTATGTCTCTCACAGTGGACATGCACCTACGATGACAATTTCAGACCCCTCCATGATTTCTAAGTGGGAGAACTTGCAAAATAGCAGGGTGTTCAAATACTTATTTTACTCACTGTATATATATATATATATATATATATATATATATATATATATATATATATATATATATATATGTAACTAACTCTTAGAAAAGAGTTAGTAAGGTAATGATTTTGAGCTCCATTTTGTTTGGTCTCTTCCGCCCCATACGGTATAGTCCTTTAACTCCGCCCCATACGGTATTGTCTTTTAGCCCCGCCCCCTTACGGTATAATCCTTTGACTCTGCCCCCCACTAGTTAGTGTGACGTACACCATGGTAAAGGAAAGTCATGTCGCTTAAATGCTCTGAAATCGTACAAGGTTCTTAAGGAAAGTAAGGGATAATTAAGCACAAGGTTCTTAAGGAAAGTAAGGGATAAATAAGCACCTAGCTGGAACGGAACAAGGTACTATGATTGATTTGTTTGATGTGTATATGTATTAATATTTTGGTTAATCTATTTAACTGTGAAGTGTTTTAATGTGTTGTTGTCACTGCCACATCTGTGACATCATCGTGTGACATCACAGGGGGTTTCTTTTGAATGGCTATTCATGTTTATGTTTGTAAGAGCTGATTGTTTTATTTGTTATTTATCTGTTCTGTAGCTCTTACGGTGTTTCACTAAGAAAAGGTTTCTCATCAAGGAAAGGTAGATTTTGTGTTTCGCAAAGGAAAGGCTGACTGAACACAAAATAAAGGCTTTTGAAACATCAGTACGCTTCACCATTGTCTGGCTAGGGGTTAGCTACAGTAAGAGCTTGACCGCATCGATTCCAATAACTGTTGTCTACAACGGCCACGGAGGGTCTTCAAAGCGCCAGTTACAGCTTCTGCTACATCACCACCACAAGGCATCAGCGTGGACCCATCAAGCTGCTTCCTCGCGCCTGACCTATACTTGGACAGCAGTCTCACAGTTTCGTGCAATGGTCAAGTACAACCACACTTACGGACATTGATGCAAGGTCGTGAGTATTAATCTACTATAGTACAACGATACGACGACCAACGGATGAACGGCTTCTCGGACTGAACATTTAATACTCATCGGCTAAGCAACAAGAGCAACAAGATAAACTGTGATTATATTTGTGCCCATGCCTGTAGGCATCCACATGGACTTTGTCTAATTAAGGACATAGAATTTTGTTTTTTGGATTTTGCATTTATCTACTTAGTTAACAGTGTTTATTGAGGATTTAACATTCACATTTCTCTCATTTGGATTTATTATTGTTGATAACTTGTTCATTGTAGTATTTACACTGACATTTACAATAATTCTAGTGTTTATATGTTAATGCATATATGTCAGCTGCTTAAATTGATGGTCTGATATTTTATGTTTATACAGTGCTTATTCAGGGCTTCTTATCAGTTAAGGGGTCTTCTTCGCCATTAGAGTTAAAATTTATAAGTGATAATGTCACAGTCAGGAAATGAGATGGAGGTGGAGGAGCAGATGGCTAGTTACCAGCATGAAGATTTACAAGGTGAAACCCACATAATGGTAGACCAATCAGAGCGACCGTGTCTGAAGGAAACAAATGAAGTTGAACAACAATGCCTAACTGATCTCCAAGACAAATTTAATAAGGATGATAATGCTCTTGAAGGTCCAAGACGCTCTGAACGCATACGCACCATCTTACAGAGAAGATGCTCGCGCACCAATATGAAGAGGCCAAGAGAAAGAGAAAAGGCTGTTTGCCATGTACGAACAGTGGAAGCTCCACGCAAGGAAGGCAAGAGATCAGCTAAAGACTTATATGTCAGAGAGTCAGCTCTGGCCTCTCATTCACGAGCTTAAGAAAAGTAAAGATAACATGATGAACATTTATTATGACATTCAAATCTCAACTCACCCTCCATCGACATAAGAAGAAGAGTTGATACGTGTGAAGCTGTGACCACAGAAATCATCAACATTGCATACAGCAGAGCTATAAATGAGGAAAGCGGGTTTGATGAGCCGCAGGAAAGACACCGCCTTCACGAACTACTCCGCCACGACTATGCAAAGTCTGTCTATGGATCCGCAGCTTCTTGGACAAGTCACAGCCAGTCCGATCTCTACTCCATAACTTCATCCATGATAGTAAAACGCGTGGACGCAGCAGCTGAACTAGCAGTAAAGGAAGCAAATTATCAGATGCTGCTGGAAGAAGAAAAGCAAAAGGAATCTATAAGGGAGCTAGAAGAACAACAACACAAGACACTAGAGGCACAACGCAAGGCACTAGAGGCACAAAGGCATAAGTTGGAGCGATTACAGGCAGCGAAGAGATAAGGGCTGCTCAAGCCAAGTTGAAGATCTACGAAAGGAGACAGATCACAAGGATGCTATTTATCTCAAGAAGGAAAGGAACATGGAAGCAAAGAATACACCTGTAACTACAGTGCCCTCTCTCAAGTTGCAACGCCCCATCATACAGACATTCCCTCTCTCACTCAGCTCTTTCAAGACAACATAGCCTTAAATAGGCTTCCTGTTCCTGAGCCATTTGTCTTCAACGGCGATCCCATACAATTCATTGAATGGAAGGCAGCATTCACTTCACTCATAGACCAAAGGGCAATCACACCAGCCGAAAAACTATACTACCTAAAAAAGTACATTGGTGGCTCAGCACGGCAGGCTTTAGATGGCAACTTTTACCGAAATGACAATGAAGCATACCAAGACGCGTGGGACAAACTAAATCGTCGCTTTGGCCAGCCATTCGCTATTCAGAGAGCGTTTAGAGAGAAGCTCACCAACTGGCCGAGAATTCCATCGAAGGATGCTGAAGGACTGAGACGCTTCTCAGATTTTTGAATGCTTGTCAAGATGCCATGCCTCATGTCAAGGGTCTCGACATATTAAGCGACTGGGAAGAAAATCGAAGCTCGTTCACAAGCTACCAGACTGGGCAGCTTTACGCTGGAACCGACAAGTCACGCAAAGTCTAAATGAAAATCAAGAATTCCCAAGTTTCAAAGAGTTTGCTAGATTCACGTCAGATGAAGCCGAGATTGCTTGCAATCCCATTACGTCCTTTCATGCCCTTCATTTGTCAGATTCTATCACTGAGAAGAGAAACCTCAGAGATGTGAAGAAAACCAAAGCTAGTGTGTTTACCACTCAAATAGTCACTAAAATGAAAACACAAGTCAGAACAGGGAAAGTTAAGGTTTCATGTATTTTTTGTCAAGATAATAGACACCAACTACATGCATGCTACAAGTTCACTGAGATGGTATTAGTTGAGCGACGCAAATATATAAAGGAGAAGAAACTCTGTTATGGATGCCTGAAACCCGGCCACAGCGTGAAAGACTGCCGTCATCGTCTTTTCTGTAACCACTGTAAAGGAAAGCATCCTACAGCCCTGCATGATGACAACTATAAAAGAGAAAGGACTACATCAGAACCAGAAACAAATCAAAGTGCTGCTGCAACGTCACTCAGTGTAGCAGGTGAAAGCTCATCAAACACATCTATGGTGATACCAGTCTGGGTTTCATCAAAAATGATCCAACCACTGAGAAACTCGTCTATGCACTGCTCGACACTCAAAGCGATACTACGTTCATTGACCAAGAAGTGAGTGATGGTCTTAATGCTGACAAGTATCCAGTGAAACTGAAGTTGGCGACTATGAGCGGCAGGGATACGGTGATCACGGTGAAGGTGTCTCTGGGCTTCGTGTTAGAGGATATAGTTCTGCAGTTCAAGTCGATCTTCCGGTCACCTATACAAAGGACTGCATACCTGTCAACCGCTCTCACATTCCCACTTGTGAGACGGCTAAAAAATGGAGTCATCTGGCAGAAATAGTGGATGAAATACAACCACTGAAGGACTGTGTAGTAGGTCTTTTGATTGGCTACAACTGCTCAAGAGCTATGGCACCAAGGAAGGTCCTTTTAGGAGACGACGAGGAACCCTATGCTGTAAGGACTGATTTAGGATGGAGTATTGTAGGGCGCTCACTACAAACTCAGGATGTGTTGAGCACACATCATCTGTGTCACAGAATTACAGTTAAAGAGCTACCTCCGTTAACTCCTACCGATGTCATTCGCGTTCTAGAGTCTGACTTCAAAGATGGCAATGACGACAGCAAAGTTGTGTCACAAGACGACATCACATTTCTTAACATACTGGAGAAGGGAATAAGGAAAAATGTGTCTGGACATTATGAAATGCCTCTGCCCTTCAAAACCAGACCCAGCCTGCCTGACAACAAAGGCTCAGCTATTACACGCCTTCTTCACCTTAAAAGGAGATTACAACGGGATAAAAGGTATAAGGAACATTATGTTGAGGTCATGGAGGAAGTCATTGGGAAGGGAGATGCTGAGCAGGTCAATGACGGTGGGAGTGAAGGGGAGAGATGGTACATTCCCCATCATGGTGTGCGTCATGCGAAGAAGCCAGATAAACTTCGTGTGGTCTTTGATTGCTCAGCCAGATACAAAGGAACAAGCTTGAATGAGCACCTCCTCTCTGGGCCCGACATGTTGAACAACTTAGGTGGAGTTCTCATCCGTTTCCGACAGCACCCAGTTGCGTTGATGTGCGACATTCAGAAGATGTTCCATCAGTTCCATGTGCTTGAATCTGATCGCAACTTCTTGCGCTTCCTCTGGTGGAAGCAAGGAAATTTGAACTCACAGCCCACCGAGTTTCGCATGAAGGTACATTTGTTCGGTGCAGCTTCGTCTCCGGGATGTGCAAACTATGGGATGAAACATCTAGCTAAGGAGAATCGCGACATCTACCCTCAAGGCTCAAGATTTGTTATGAGGAACTTTTATGTGGATGATGGGCTCGCAAGCGTCGAAAACACCGAAGATGCCATTCAGCTTGCCAGGGAAGCTCGTGAACTCTGCGCCATGGGCGGTCTCCGACTACATAAATTTGTGTCTAATGACAAAAAGGTATTAGAGAGTATACCACTCTCCGAACGAGCCACCAACGTGAAGGATAAGAATCTCTCATTTGATGAATTGCCACTCGAGAGAGCTCTCGGGATTCAATGGGATGTGGAGTCTGACCGCTTCAAGCTTAACGTCAGCCTCAAAGAACAGCCTGCAACGCGACGCGGCATTTTATCTACAGTAGCTTCACTGTACGATCCTCTTGGGTTTGTAGCGCCAGTCGTCCTCAAAGCAAAGAGCATTCTTCAAGAGATGTGCAGGCGAGGTACTGGCTGGGATGATCCTCTTACTGATGAGCTTCGACATAAATGGGAACAATGGAAAAGAGATCTAGCCCACTTAGATAATTTTACCATAGCCCGTACCTACACACCTGCTGGATTTGGAAGGGTCTCTAAGACAGAGCTGCATCACTTCTCTGATGCCAGTATGAAGGGTTCTGACCAGTGTTCATACCTGCGACTTCAAAGCGAAAAGGAGATGTTCATTGTGCCTTGGTTGTAGGAAAATCACGTGTCTCTCCAACCAAAGTCACAACCATCCACGACTAGAATTAACAGCAGCAGTTGTTTCCGTGAAAATAAGCAACATGCTTAAGGAGGAATTGGGATGCATTAATGCAGAGGAATTCTTCTGGACTGACTCTAAAGTGGTCTTAGGATACATAAGAAATGAAGCGCGACGGTTCCACACGTTTGTAGCTAACCGGGTTCAAAAGATTCAGCTCAGCTCAGCCCCACAACAGTGGCGATATGTCCCGACAAATGAGAATCCTGCTGACCATGCCTCCCGGGGCTTGACTGCCAGTGAGTTTTATCATCTACCTGGCTTGCGGACCTAAGTTCTTATGGAACAAGGAAATAAAGCTGGCTACAGAGGAAGTACCAGAGTTATCAGTCGGAGATCCAGAGGTCAGGAGTGTTCTAGCACTCAGTACTAAAACCACGGAACACGCAAGCATCATTGATCGTCTGTCTAAGTTCTCATCTTGGTCGCTAACTATACGAGCAATTGCACGCATTCTAAGGCGCATAAGCAATAACAGATCAAACAATCTCACCACTGTAACCGAACGTGAAGAGGCAGAACATCATCTAATCAAAATTCTGCAGAAAAATGTGTATCAAGAAGAGCTAAAACTGCTGAGCAAAGGAATCCCTCTACCACGGCATAATCCTTTGCACGCTCTTGACGCTTTTCTCCATGACGACGGCATACTCAGGGTGGGAGGAGGCTATGCAACTCCTCTCTTCCCAACTTCTTCAAGCACCCTGCAATCATTCCCAAAGATCATCACATCACAAGGATGATTATTGCTTATCATCACGAAAAGATGAAACATCAAGGTAAAGGCCTTACTATCAACGAAATAAGGCGCAGTGGCTACTGGATTACAGGAATCAACCGGGCTGTTGCATCCTACATTCGTCAATGTGTCACCTGTAGACGGCAACGCAGACCTATGGAGGAGCAAAAGATGGCGATCTACCGCCAGAACGGTTGGAGCCATCCTCCTTTCACTTTCTGTGGCATGGATTGCTTGGGCCATTCCTTACAAAACAAGGAAGAAAAGAGAACAAGAGATACGGTCTTCTTTTCACTTGTCTTAGTTCCGTGCTGTCCATATTGAGATTCTCGAAGACATGTCGACAGATGCTTTCATCAATGGCCTTCAATGTTTCATCGCCATATGTGGTGCTGTTCGTCTGATCAGGTCTGACCCAGGAAGCAACTTTGTAGGAGCCAAAATGAGTTCAGAAAAGCTTTAAAGGAAGTTGATGCAAACCGTCTTGCTGTATTTCTTGCAAATAAGCAGTGCGACTTCAGCATGAATGCACCCCATGCTAACCATGCAGGAGGGGTGTGGGAAAGACACATAAGGACTGTGAGAAGTGTCCTAAGATCCACTCGCTCTTTCCTCTGGTAGACTAAATGATGCTTCGTTACGGGGCTTTTTCTATGAAGCTATGGCTATAGTCAACAGTCGTCCTCTGACTGTTGACAATCTCAGTGACCCCCATAGCCTCGAACCACTCACCCCTAATCATCTTCTGACAATGAAATCTGTCCAGGCCTTACCTCCTCCAGGTGAATTCATCAGAGAAGATATGTATGGCAAGAAAAGGTGGAGACATGTTCAATACCTTGCAGAACAGTTTTGGAGTCGATGGCGAAAGGAATACCTCGCCAACATAGCTCTTAGACAGCGCTGGCATGCTCCAAGAAGGAATTTACAAGTTGGAGATATCGTAATCCTGAAAGGAGAGGATTTGCAGAGGAATGAGTGGAGATTGGGTAGAGTTTCAAAAGTCACTACTGACAAAGACGGACTTGTACGGAGAGTTAAACTCCAGCTTGGTGACCGTAAGCTTGGCAAAAAAGGGGAGCGTCTTCACGAGTTATCAGAAGTCGAGCGCCCAATCCAGAAGCTCGTTCTGTTGCTGGAGTCTAATTAAATCTGCTCCTTCCCTCTATAGTGCATAATAGTACATAGTCGTTGCTAAGTTTCCAACTTTGGAAACTTATACGGTTCGGGAAGGTAAATTTTCAGTTTAAATCATTCGTGCTTAATGTAGTCTGTGTACGTCCCATTATTCACTCATGATTGGTGGAGTGTAACTAACTCTTAGAAAAGAGTTAGTAAGGTAATGATTTTGAGCTCCATTTTGTTTGGTCTCTTCCGCCCCATACGGTATAGTCCTTTAACTCCGCCCCATACGGTATTGTCTTTTAGCCCCGCCCCCTTACGGTATAATCCTTTGACTCTGCCCCCCACTAGTTAGTGTGACGTACACCATGGTAAAGGAAAGTCATGTCGCTTAAATGCTCTGAAATCGTACAAGGTTCTTAAGGAAAGTAAGGGATAATTAAGCACAAGGTTCTTAAGGAAAGTAAGGGATAAATAAGCACCTAGCTGGAACGGGAACAAGGTACTATGATTGATTTGTTTGATGTGTATATGTATTAATATTTTGGTTAATCTATTTAACTGTGAAGTGTTTTAATGTGTTGTTGTCACTGCCACATCTGTGACATCATCGTGTGACATCACAGGGGGTTTCTTTTGAATGGCTATTCATGTTTATGTTTGTAAGAGCTGATTGTTTTATTTGTTATTTATCTGTTCTGTAGCTCTTACGGTGTTTCACTAAGAAAAGGTTTCTCATCAAGGAAATTTTGTGTTTCGCAAAGGAAAGGCTGACGGCTGAACACAAAATAAAGGCTTTTTGAAACATCAGTACGCTTCACCATTGTCTGGCTAGGGTTAGCTACAATATATATATATATATATATATATATATATATATATATATATATATATATATATATATATATATATACACACAGTGGAACCTCGGTTACAATTTAATTCGTTCGGTACTTTATTCAGTAACCTGAAAAGTTCGTATCCCGATACAAATTTCCCCATAATAATGAACAGAAACTTCGGTAATTCGTTCTGGACAACCAAAAATATTACTTAAATAAAAATAAAGCCAATATTCACTAATATTATTTACTTTTAACATGTTATATTAAAATCATACCACATAAAAACATACAAAAGAGGAAAAGATCTTTACCGGGTACTTTCCCTTTGAGAAGACTCGCTGCAGGAGACGACGTTCGTAGAAGAGGAGGAGGAGAGTTATTGTTTGGAAGGAGAATCTTATTATATTATATTATTTATATATTATTATATATTATATTATTGAATATTAAAGACAGTGTTATTAACACGAACGCTGAGACAATTGTTGCATTAGAGGGAAAATGAGAGCTGTTTCTTTAAGGCTACTATCAGTTGGTATTGAAGTCCAGAGTGAAATTCATTATGGGTATTGTACTTCGGAAAAGACTGTAACCCTGCTAATCTATCTTCATAAAAACAAGTAAAGTGGTTATGCATCGGCTAATGTTGTCCATCTCATCATTCCACGAGCATCAACTAACGAGTTGTTACGCTGCTGCCGGGAAAAGTTCAAGCGGATAAGTAACACGATGCTCTCGCTAGGGACACAGGAAGCTAACTGATGTGACGAGCTGCGTGGATAGAGCAAAAACAACCAACTTGCCTGCAATTTTTGGTGGCGACGTTCGTATCGATATATTGTTCGTAACCAGGGCAAAATTTTGATGAACTGCGATTCGTAACCTGAATTATACGTATGCCGGGGCGTTCGTAACCCGAGGTTCCACTGTATATAGTATCGTGATCTGACAGAGTAATGATTTTCCCAGCCACTTTTTATATATTCTGTATGAACCTCACTTATTAACAAAGACATAATAGTTTATGACCCATTAAGGTTCCTTTAGGTTTACAAATTTAAATTTGTAGAAGGATCTATGAGGGCTATGATGGAGAGAAGAAAGGTAGATATGCTGTGTGTTCAGGAGACCAAGTGGAAAGGGAGTAAGGCCAGGAACATTGGAGGTGGGTTTAAACTGTTTTATCATGGTGTGGATGGAAAGAGAAATGGTGTCGGGGTGATTCTGAAGGAAGAGTACAGTAAGAGTGTAGTAGAGGTGAAGAGAGTTTCTGATAGGGTGATGATCATGAAGGGGGAAGTTGAAGGGATGATGTTAAATGTCATCAGTGCTTATGCTCCAAAAGTTGGCTGTGAGATGGAGAAGAAAGAATTCTGGAGTGAATTAGATCAAGTGGTAGATGGTGTACCTTGGAAAGAACGATTGGTGATTGGGGCAGACTTTAATGGTTATGCAGGTGAAGGAAACAGAGGTGATGAGGAGGTGATGGGTAGGTATGGTTTTAATTAGATTAATGTGGAAGGGCAGATGGTGGTAGATTTTGCTAAAAGGATGGAAATGGCAGTGGTGAACACTTATTTTAAGAAGAAGGAGGATCATAGGGTGACGTATAAGAGTGGGGGAAGGTGCACACAGGTGGACTATGTTCTATGCAGGAGATGCAACCTGAAGGAGATTGGAGACTGTAAGGTGTTGGCAGTGGACAGTGTAGCTAGACAGCATCGGATGGTGGTCTGTAGGATGGTTGTGGAGGTGAAGAAGAAGAGGAGGAGAGTGAGGACTGAAAGAAGAATAAGATGGTGGAAACTGAAGGAGGAAGAGTGTAGAGTGAGGTTCAGGGAAGAGGTCAGACAGAGGCTCGGTGGTGTTGAATAGGTGTTGAATGATTGGGCAACTACTGCAGGAGTGATGAGGGAGGCAGCTAGAAAAGTACTTGGTGTGACATCTGGAAATAGAAAGGAAGACAAGAAGACGCGGTGGTGGAATTTGGAAGTGCAGGAGAGCATAAGGAGAAAGAGGTTGGCAAAACAGAAGTGGGATAGACAGAGTGATGAGAAAAGTAGGCAGGAGTACAAGGAGATGCAGCAGCAGGTGAAGAGGGATGTGGCGAAAGTCAAGGAAAAGGCGTATGAGGAGCTGTATGAGAGGTTGGACACTAAGGAAGAGAAAAGGATTTATACCGATTGGCCAGGCAGAGGGACCGAGCTGGGAAGGATGTGCTGCAAGTTAAAGCAATAAAGGATGGAAATGGAAATGTGTTGAATAGTGAGGAGAGTGTGTTGAGAAGGTGGAGGGAGTATTTTGAGCAGCTGATGAATGAGGAAAATCAGAGAGAGAGAAGGTTGGATGATGTGGAGTTGGTGAAGCAGGATGTAGAAAGGATTAGTAAGGAGGAAGTGAGAGCAGCGATTAAGAGGATGAAGAGTGGAAAGTCGGTTGGACCAGATGACATACCAGTAGAAGCTTGGAGATGTTTAGAAGAGATGGCAGTGGAGTTTAAAACCAGATTGTTTAACAGGATTTGGGAAGGTGAAAAGATGCCTGAGGAATGGAGAAGAAGTGTGCTGGTACCAATCTTTAAGCATAAGGGAGATGTGCAGACCTGCAGAAACTACAGGGGAATTAAGTTGATCAATCACACCATGAAGTTATGGGAAAGAGTAGTGGAAGCCAGGCTGAGAGAAGAGGTGACATCTGTGAGCAACAGTATGGTTTCATGCCGAGGAAGAGCACCACAGATGCCATATTGCTTTGAGGATGTTGATGGAGAAGTATAAAAAAGGACAGAAAGAATTGCATTGTGTATTTGTGGATTTAGAGAAAGCGTATGACAGAGTGCCAAGAGAGGAGTTGTGGTATTAAATGAGGAAGTCAGGTGTGTCAGAGAAGTATGTGAGGGTGGTGCAGGACATGTATGAGGACAGTGTGACAGCAGTGAAGTGTGCAGTAGGAATTACAGACTGGTTCAAGGTGAAGGTTGGACTGCATCAAGGATCAGGATGATGGACAGGTTGGCGGACGAGGTCAGACAGGAGTCTCCCTGGACTATGTTTGCGGATGATATTGTGATTTGTGGTGAGAGTAGTGAGCAGGTTGAGAAGAGCCTGGAGAGGTGGAGATATGCGCTGGAGAGGGGGGGGTATGAAAGTCAGTAGGAGTAAGACAGAGTACATGTGTGTAAATGAGAGGGAGGGCAGTGGAGTGGTGCGGTTGCAGGGAGAAGAGCTGGAGAAGGTTGAGGAGTTCAGGTACTTGGGGTCCACAGTGCAAAGTAATGGAGAGTGTGTTAGAAGTAAAGAAAAGAGTGCAGGCAGGGTAAAGTGGGTGGAGAAGAGATTTGTAATAGAAGGGTATCTGCAAGAATGAAAGGGAAAGTTTATAGGTCGGTGGTGAGACCTGAGATGTTGTATAGATTAGAGACAGTGGCATTGAGTAAAAGACAGGAGGTGGAGCTGGAGGTAGAAGAGCTGAAGATGTTAAGGTTTTCGTTGGGAGTGACGAGGATGGACAAGATTAGAAATGAGTCTATTAGAGGGACAGCGCATGTAGGATGTTTTGGTGACAAGGTGAGGGAGGTGAGATTGAGATGGTTTGGACATGTGCAGAGAAGGGACATGAATTATATTGGTAGAAGAATGCTGAAGATGGAGCCACCAGGTAGGGGGAAAAGAGAAAGGCCAAGGAGGAGGTTTATGGATGTGGTGAGGGAAGACATGTAGTTGGTGTGAAAGAGGCAGATGTAGAGGACAGGGTGGTATGGAGACGGATGATCCGCTGTGGCGACCCGTAATGGGAGCAGCCGAAAGAAGAAGAAAGAAGAAGAAGAAGTGTAGGTAAGGATTCCCATTCAGTTGTATTTCCACGCTTCACCACTAGAGGCACAGTTTACCACTCATCATAAGTTACCTCTGACATCACAGTGCACCGTTCTCCATCAAGAGTATAAAAGGCCAGAACACTGAGCAGCAGTCGGCATGCGGCATTCGACATCAGCCATCTACCGAACAGCAGCGAGCAATTGACAGCAAGAATCACGCACGATCAATTCTAAACCCAGTAAAGCTTGAGTGTGAAGAATCCTGTACTGTGTTTTTACTGACACGCTGAGGCGAGTACAATCAGCGCACACTATCTGGTGTGTCAGACACTCGCACTAACACACACACACACACACACACACACACAAACCCACACACACACACTCCCAGGCTGACTTACACACACTGACAAAAACACACACACTAACACACATACACTGACTAATATATACACACTCACACACGCTGATTCACACATTGACACACACATACACTGACTCACACACTGACTCACAAACACACTTAACAACAACAACCTGCTCCTTAACACCTCCAAAACAAAGGAGCTTATTGTGGACTTCAGGAAGGAAGCAGGAGACACACATGACACCACCCACATCAACGGGATGGCTGTTGAGCATGTCTCCACTTTCAAGTTCCTGGGGATCCACATCTCGGCGGACCTGTCCTGGAACATCAACACCTCCAGCCTGGTCAAGAAGGCTCACCAGCACCTCTTTTTCCTGAGGACACTTAAAAAAAATCAGCTCTCCTCGGATATCCTGGTGAACTGCTACCGCTGCGCAGTAGAAAGCATCCTGACCAGCTGTGTCACAGTCTGGTATGGGAGCTGCTCTGCTGCAGAGTGTAGGGCACTGCAGCAGGTGGTGAAAACTGCCCAGCGCATCACAGGGACTCCCCTCCCAGCCATGGAGGACATGCAGAAGAAACGCTGTCTGCGTCGAGCTTGCAGCATTCTTTAGGACTCGTCTCATCCCGCCCATAGACTGTTCTCTCTTCTGCCCTCCGGCAGTCGTTACATGTGCCTCCGGACCAGGACCAGCTGACTAAAGAACAGCTTTTTTCCTAGAGCTGTCTCTTTAGTGAACTCTGACACTCACTGATACACTACCACATTTTCCCCCCACACCTCACACTCAGTCACTTTGCTAATGGACTGTCTGAACAAAAACTTATGCTCACCAAGACACTGATCATTTCTCACCTCACACTTTGTTATTGCATGGACTGTTTACACAAACCTTTGCTCATTTGCCACTGCTCTTTTTTGTATTGCTGCTCACCATTAACTTATCACCACTGTACATATACCTGTTCTCTGTTTATATTTATAGCAATATTATTATGTTCACCGCTTACATCCTTCTGTAAATCTCTGTGTATAGTAATAGGCACTTGCTGTTATTGTACTCTGGTTAGACCCAAACTGCATTTCGTTGCCATGTACTTGTACATGTGTAATGACAATAAAGTTGAATCTAATCTAATCTAACACACACACACACACACACACACACACACACACACACACACACACACACACACACACACACACCTCACAAACTCTCTCACAGACACACTCACTTTGGCATACACACACACACACACACACACACACACACAATCTCACAGACACACACTCACTTAAACACACACACACACGCTCACTCACAAGACACACTCACACACATACTGACACTCACCCGCTTACACACTCTCACACACCCACACACTCACATACATACACACACACACACTCACACACATACACACACCCTCACACACTTTTCACAGACACACTCACTCTCACTGACACACACAAACCCACACACACTCACATACACACACCCTCACACAGACACACACTGGTAATATACACAAACACTTACACACTTAAACACACACGCTCACTTTTAAAGACACATTCACACACGCACACACACACCCACTGATACACTCTCACACACACACACACACACACACACACACACACACACACAGAGGTAATACACCCAATAATACACCGGGGTAATACATGCAAAACTTACACACTCAAACACACATACACACAGTCAGTTTTAAAGACAGACACACACTTTATAATGACAGTAGGTATAATTATTTGAACTTTTTCAAATTTTTTAGCATTTATTGTGTTTTTATTTCAGAGATGAGGCAGGTAGACGATGGTAATTCACACAAACACTTACACACTCAAACACACATATACACACACACACTCACTCTCAAAGACACATTCACACACACACACACACACATACAGACACTCACTGACACACTCACACACACCTGCTGACACACACAGACACACATACTCTCACACAGTCACACACTGTTAATACACACAAACACTTACACACTTAATCACACATACAGACACTCAGTCTCAAAGACACACACACTTTATAATGACAGTAGATACACACACATACAGACACTCACTGATACACACACACATAATGACAGTAGATATAATAATTAGAACTTCTTTTAAATTTTATAACCTTTATTGTGTTTTAATTTCAGCAATGAAGCAGGTAGTCAGCGGTAATACATACAAAGACACACTCTTTATAATGACAGTAAGTATAATAATTTGAACTTCTTTTCAAACTTTATAACATTTATTGTGTTTATATTTCAGAGTTGAGGCAGTTAAAGGTGATAATACACACAAACACTTACACACTTACACACTCAAACACACATACATACACGCTCACTCTCAAAGACACATACACACACGCACACTCACTCACAGACACAAATACACACACCTACTGACACACAGACACTCCCTCACATACACAATAATGATAGTAGATATAATAATTTTTACTTCTTTTAAAACTTTATAACATTTATTGTGTTTTTGTTTCAACTATTTGGTGGCCATTCGGTGATAACACACACAAACACTTACACACTTAATCACACATACAGACACTCAGTCTCAAAGACACACACACTTTATAATGACAGTAGATACACACACATACAGACACTCACTGATACACACACACATAATGACAGTAGATATAATAATTAGAACTTCTTTTTAAATTTTATAACCTTTATTGTGTTTTAATTTCAGCAATGAAGCAGGTAGTCAGCGGTAATACATACAAAGACACACTCTTTATAATGACAGTAAGTATAATAATTTGAACTTCTTTTCAAACTTTATAACATTTATTGTGTTTATATTTCAGAGTTGAGGCAGTTAAAAGGTGATAATACACACAAACAGTTACACACTTTTAAACACACATACACACGTGCTCACTCTCAAAGACACATACACACACGCACACACTCACTCACAGACACAAATACACACACCTACTGACACACAGACACTCCCTCACATACACAATAATGATAGTAGATATAATAATTTTTACTTCTTTTAAAACTTTATAACATTTATTGTGTTTTTGTTTCAGCTATTTGGTGGCCATTCGGTGATAACACACACAAACACTTACACACTTACACACTCAAACACACATACATACACGCTCACTCTCAAAGACACATTCACACACGCACAGACTCACTCACACACACATACAGACACTCACTGATACACTCACTCACACACACAAATTCACACACCTTCTGACACACACACACACACACACACACACACACATACACAGTCACATGCTGGTAATACATACAAACACACACACACAGTCACACACTGGTAATACACAAACACTTACACACTCAAAGATTGACACACATTGACACAAACATATTATAATGACAGTAGATATCATAATTTTAACTTATCACTTTTTATATTTATTGTGTTTTATTTCAGAATTGAAACACAACACACAGACACCGACTCACTCTCGTACACACACACACTCTCACAAACACTCACCCACACACACTCACAACACACACACACACACACCTCACACTCAGTCTCTCACACTCACACACACACACACACACAAACACACACACACTTGCCTTACACACCCACACACAGTCACTCACTGATACCCTCACTCACACACACAAATTCACACCTTCTGACACACACACTCACATACACACACACACAGTCACACGCTGGTAATACACACAAACACTTACACACATATACACACACACAGTCACACGCTGGTAATACACACAAACACTTACACACTCAAGCGCCCAAACAAACACATGCTCACACTCAAAGACTGACACACATAGACACACATATTATAATGACAGTAGATATAATAATTTTAACTTATTTTTACTCTTTTTTTCATTTATTGTGTTTTTAGACACTCACTCACTCGCTCACAGACACCGACTCACTCTCGCACACACACACACACACACACACACTTTCACAAACACACACATACTCACAAACACACACACACACTATTTATATATATATATATATATATATATATATATATATATATATATATATATATATATATATATAGTCTGTGTGTTTTTGTAACTTATTTGCTGTAAGAGAGTGAACAGAGATGAGTGTTTAGGCTGCCGAATGCACACATTATAGGTGAATAATTGTGATTATTGGCACGCTGCTGTAGGAAAATAATCAGCTTCAGGGCTGGAAAGAGTAAACCTGCTTCATATATAGATTAGTGGTTGATCTCAGTATGATACCGTGGGGTTTATTGAGAATGCAAACCCATAATTATATGCTTTTAATTTCAATCTTTCCGTCACTTCGAATTATTTTTTTTTATATGGTGGATAAATAGAAGGTCAGAAGGATGGATGGAAAGGTGGATAGATGGATGAACAGAGGTGGTTGCAGGGAAGGATAGAAAAACATGGATAGATGGATAGATGAACAGAGGAGGTTAGAAGGATGAATAGAAAGGTGGATGGATGGATGAACAGAGGTGGTTAGAGGGAAGGATAGAAAGAAGGGTAGAAAGG
The DNA here is from genome assembly GCF_014805685.1 of Silurus meridionalis. Taxonomy (NCBI): domain Eukaryota; kingdom Metazoa; phylum Chordata; class Actinopteri; order Siluriformes; family Siluridae; genus Silurus; species Silurus meridionalis. The sequence continues at coordinate 4,779,487 of NC_060907.1, forward strand.
TGGATGAACAGAAGTGGTTGGAGAGAAGGATAGAAAAACATGGATAGATGGATAGATGAACAGAGGAGGTTAGAAGGATGGATAGAAAGGTGGATGGATGAACAGAGGTGGTTAGAGGGAAGGACAGAAAAACATAGATAGATGAACAGATAGGAGGTTAGAAGGATGGAAAGGCAGATAGACATGTGGATAGATGGCTACATAGATGGTTTGAGAAATAGAGAGAAGATAAACAGGTAGTTTGATTAGAAGGAGAGAGAGAGAGATAGCTAGAGGGATGGATAGATAAGTGGTTAGAATGATGGATAGACAGGAACAGGTGATTGAGGCTTGTTAAGAAATCTAAAAGCAGTTGTGCACTGTATCAGTCGTGTTGCATGTGAATTATTTACACGTCTCCATCACGTGTGCAGGATTGTGCCCAAACCAAATCGCCGTCATGTCGTCTGAGAAAGAGCCGAGCGCCGACACGCGTTTCGCTCGCGTCAAGAAGGACCCCCGCTTCTGGGAGATGCCGGACATGGAGCAGAAACTGCGCATCGACAAGCGCTTCCAGTCCATGTTCCACGACAAGCGCTTCAAGCTCAAGTACACGGTGGACAAACGCGGCCGTCCCGTCAACCACACGTCCACCGAGGACCTGAAACGCTTCTACAAACTGTCCGACTCGGAGCAGAGCGACAGCGATGCCAACGCAGCACAAGAGACGCTCCAGCAGAAGAAGAAGAAAAAGAAGAACCAGCAGAAAGCAAAAGCGAAGGAGGAGGAGCTTGGAGGGGAGGGGGAGGGGTTTGAAGAGGAAGGGGAGGGGCTTGTGAGTATGAAAGCTGTAAAGAAAAAGCCCTTAATATCTGACGATTATCAGAGGATCCGGAAATCGGGGCCAGTTAAAGGAGCGAGAGTCGTCGAGGAAGGTAACACACACACACACACACACACACACACACACACACACACACACAGCGTTGTGATGGGTTCGCCCTAGGACACTGCAACTGACGTTTTATTTCCACAGAAGATGATGATGATGATGATGATGAAGAAGAACACAGCAACGCTGATAAAGAAGTAGGCCTCTCTTCAGATGATGATGATGATGATGAGGAAGATGACGAGGAAGAGGAGAGTGTGTCAGAGGAAGACAGTGACAGCGGTCCTGATCTGGCACGAGGAAAAGGCACCATCGAGACTAGCTCTGAGGATGAAGATGATGAGGATGTGGCGGAGGACCTGCTGCATCACGAGGAAGAGGAGATCGAACACGACTGGGGGGAGATGTGGAAGGATGCGCCGGCAAATGAGGAGGTCAGACACTACGTATATGTATATACAGGTTGATAGATGGGTGGTTAGATGGATGGATAGACAGATAGACAGGCAGTTCGAGTGATGGATAGCTATAAGAGCAGTAATGTGGATGGATTGATAGACTGGTGGTTGGATGATGGAGAGATAGACGGCTGGTTACATGGAGGTATAGACTGATACGCAAGCAGTTGGATGGAGGGACAGAAAAGCTGTGGTTATGTGGATGGATGGACAGATAAGCAGAAGTGTGGTTAGATGAATGAGTGGATGGACGGATAGATAGATACAGTCAAGTCAAGTCAAGTCAAGTCAAGTTTATTTGTATAGCGCTTTTCACAACAGACATTGTCTCAAAGCAGCTTTACACAAATCAACAGTGATGGTGAATGGTGTGCATTTGTCCCTGATGAGCAAGCCGTGGCGACTGTGGCAAGGAAAAACTCCCTTAGATGTTATGAGGAAGAAACCTTGAGAGGAACCAGACTCAAAAGGGGAACCCATCCTCATCTGGGTGACATCAAGAGTTTGATCATAAATCTTTCAACAATACAGAACACTGGAGAGTGGGAACTGACATGATTACTGGAGTATAAGATTATAAGTAATGTTCTTTCTGCAGTCTTAAACAGTCTATATGGTTAGTAGCTCCGAGTTTTATAAGCTCAGCATTTGTGATCACCACAGATCCAGCATCAGCTTCTCCATGCCAGAGCCTTTAAACACTCCAGGAGGTCCAATGTCAAAACTCCACACATGTAGCGGGATCCAAATGGCACTGGTACGTCTCTAGATGGTTCAGGATGTTTGTGAGTTCGGCATCTACTTCTTTAAAGGTCCGTAATCATCACGAGGTGGGAGGTGACTGGAGCTGGAGCAACCTCAGGATGCCTCGGGATGGGAGAGAAAGAGAAGCAGTGGAGAGGAATTAGCGTAGCTGCTGTTCATGATATTAACAGCACAAGTTGATAATGTGCATGTGATCAGATGTTCTGGAGCACAAGGTTATGATGTGATGTGTGTTATGTGTAGGCTTTGCTAAAAGATACGTTTTAATCTACACTTAAATTGGGTGAGTGTGTCTGAGCCCCGAACACCGTCAGGAAGACTATTCCAGAGTTTAGGAGCTAAATGTGAAAATGCTCTACCACCTTTAGTGGACTTTGCTATTCTAGGAACTACTAGAAGCCCAGAGTTTTGAGATCTCAGGAGCGTGGCGGATTGTAGCGTGTTAAAAGACTGGATAGATACACGGAGCCAAACCATTTAGTGCTTTATAAGTGAGAAGTAATAGTTTGTAGTCTATTCGAAACTTAACAGGAAGCCAATGTAGGGACGATAAGATCGGGGTTATGTGATCATATTTTTTTGACCTTGTAAGAACTCTGGCTGCTGCATTCTGGACTAACTGAAGCTTGTTTATTAATGAAGCAGGACATCCACCTAGTAACGCATTACAGTAGTCTATTCTGGAGGTCATAAACGCATGGACGAGCTTCTCTGCATCGGATATAGACAACATATTTCTTAGCTTAGAAATATTTCTAAGGTGAAAGAAGGCTGTTTTGTAACCTGATTGATGTGATTTTTGAAAGACAAGTCGCTGTCTAAAATAACACCCAGGTCTTTTACCGTTGAACTAGTGGTTACAGAACATCCGTCTAAATGCAGGTTGAGATGCTGGAGCGTCTGTATACCAGTTTTTGGGCCGATGAGCAAAATCTCAGTCTTATCAGAATTTAAAAGTAGAAAGTTATGGGTCATCCAATCTCTTAGTTCCTTAACACACTCAGTCATCCGGGTTAATTGAGCTGTATCGCCTGGTTTAGATGAAATATATAGCTGAGTATCATCAGCATAACAATGGAAGCTAATTCCATGCCTTCTAATAATATTTCCTAACGGAAGCATGTATATTGTGAAGAGCAGGGGTCCTAGAACTGAACCTTGCGGCACGCCATAATTTACTTGCAACAGGCAGTTAAATGGATGGATGGGTGGGTAGATGAATAGATAGACAGATAATGAAATGGATGTTTAGACAGATATGGGTGGTTAGATGGTTGGATGGATGGATGGATGGTTAGATAGATAAATGGAGATGGGTGGTTTTATAGATGGACAGACTGTATGTGGCTCAGCACTGGCTAACTGTGTGTGTGTGTGTGTGTGTGTGTGTGTGTGTAGGTCAGTTGCAGGTTAGCAGTGTGCAACATGAACTCGGATCGGATCAAAGCTAAAGACCTGTTGGCTCTGTTCAGCTCCTTCAAACCTAAAGGAGGAGTGGTGCTGTCTGTCACGGTAACTCCGCCCCTTTGCTTCATCATCATCGTCTATACCAGCTATACTGTATATAACTGTGTATTACACTGTGTGTGTGTGTGTGTGTGTGTGTGTGTGTGTGTGTGTGTGTTTTAGATTTACCCCTCAGAGTTTGGTAAGGAGAGGTTAAAGATGGAGCAGACTCAGGGCTCTCTGGAGCTCACCAGCCTCCCAGACGACCCAGATGCAGACTCTGAGGAACAGAGGTCTCTTTCACACACTTACACACAACACAAGAACGTAAACCTGTCTAGACCTGACTTGAGTTTTAGCTCAGCACTGTGCATCCTAATTAGGGCCCCTAACTTCAGAGTACAACACCGTTCAGGATTCACCTGCAGAACATCAAGAACTCCAACTCTTCTGGGGCACCACAAGCTTTTCTGAAACACAGAAGTACACAGTTGTGTATTTTTTAACCAGAGCCTAATGTTAAGATCGACCAATTCAATGTTTATTTGTTTTTTTTTGTTGATTAATCAATGTGTTATACAGTACGAGAGCGGCCTCTAGAGGCGAATTACTGACACTGCTTGCTGTTTATTTTAAGTGTATTTTTTTTATTAGTTTTTTACTCAATTTATTTATATAATTAATATATTAATATTTATATCATCATCAATAGATGAATAAATCAATAGAATAATTTTTTTTTATAAAGTTACAGTACTATTTTAGATGGAGTTTTTTATTTTTTATATTTAATTCAGCATCATTACCATTTAAAAAATTATTAGTTGATTAATCAGTTATCAGTAAGTACGATCCAAGTACTGATTAGCTATCAGTATCTGTAAAATCCACTATTGAACTCTACTCCATACTTTTTTACAAATTTTGTTAAACCTAAATGTCAAGATTTTCCGGTTCGAATGTCAAAAACAGACTACTGCCACCTGCTGTTCTTTCATGCAAGCGCAGAAAATACACACACTGTTCGGCGCGTCAGGCGCACCTGCCTAATTTGCAGCACAGATGATCGGCAGATGATCATTCACTCGACCTCTGGTATAGAAAATGCTCAAGCTTTGAAGATCCCCCCAAACGTGTTCCAGCATGACAAATATCCCTGTGCACAAAGCAAGCTCCATGAAGATTTGCATTACATGGGTTGTATTTAAAAAGTCAAAAGTCCTGCAAAAAGCCCTGACTTCCTCAACTTCCCTGAACTCCATTGGGATGAAGTGGAACACTTACGGATCCCCAGACCTCCTGACTTCACTAATGCTTTAGTAGATGAATAATTACTAATTCCCACAGCTTCACCCTGAAATCTAGTGGAAAGCTTAACCAGAAGATTGGAGTAAATCTGGAAAGAGAATAATGGGGCTATGGTTCAGTTTTTGAGGCTGTGGGTTACTGATTAAAGGGTTCAAGACACGGCATTGCCAAACTGTTACTGTTGAACCCTTGAACATGTGCTCCATGGGGCAATAATATCTACCTACAGACTACTTTGCATTCTGACTACAGCTTCCTTACAAGATGGGGAATAAGAAAATTCTAATATAATACATTTAAATATTGTACATAGAGTTGTGTGACGATCAGGGGTGCACAAACTTTTGACCATGTGTGTTTTTACATAAATGGTATGTTCCTAAATAGAAGAGAAGCTAGTGTTAAAGTGTGCGTTTTGTGTCCAGGTGGAGTTAACTTGGAAGGAGACGGACTACGATCGCATCACAACCCTCAGCAAGAACTTCAGCAAGGACAAGCTGCTGAACATGGACTTCCAGGCCTACCTCGCTTTCTCCAGTGAGGATGAGGAGGAGGATGAGGCAGAAGGTGAGCACTGAAGGTTCCTCTAAAATCGATAAGATCGGATTGATTTGAAAACGCTGTCTTCGTGTCGAAGACTTTTCAAAGAGCCCGAAAGTAAATAAACATCAGGCTGAAATGACAGGTGCAGGTCACAGGGACCTAATCAACGAGTAATTTTCCAAAACGAATGAAAACAAGTGTTTTCATGCCGTTTTGATTAACAAGAAACACAAAAACCCTTGAGGTGTCACTGAGATGCTTCGCAAGATCTAACTAGATGGAAACAAGTTTGACATTATGTTGACTGTCATTACACAGTGTGCATTTGTGCGTGTGTGTGTGTGTGTGTGTGTGTGTGTGTGTGTGAGAGAGAGAGAGAGAGAGAGAGAGAGAGAGAGAGAGAGATCAGTGTGAATTGAGACGAGACCGGAGTGAGCCTGCATCAGTGTGAATTGAGAAGACCGGAGTGAGCCTGCATCAGTATGAATTAAGACAAGGCCAGGCTGAGCCTGGATCAGTGTGAAATGAGACGAGGCCGGAGTGAGCCTGGATTAATGCACTTCAGAGAACTTAGTTCAGACTTTACCTGAAAATCAGTCACACACACACTTCAACACAGCAGTATTTACACATTTTCCTTCATTTTTACTTCAAATAATCCCAAATATTCTCCTACACAACACTATGTGGTGCACTAAACATAGTGTATGAAACGTTTGACCTGCCGCTCACTCGGAGTGTTAACAGGAAATGTGAATCATTCGTCACGCTGAAAACAACCGGGCATGAAAAAACCGCACTTCACCTGTGTTCTGAGCTGCACGGCATCGGGAGAAAAGCTTCACCGATGGTGATTTTTAAACGCATGACGATGCCAAAAGATAAACTCCCGAGAGAAATAGTTGGGAAAGGAAGGAGGAAGATGGTAAACAATGCCTTTCTTGGTAGGCTACTGTTTAGATACAAGCCGTGTAACAGACACTGTCTTTCATTAAAGCCTGTGTAAAGTTCATTAGTTTCAGGCTTATAGACAGGTGCGGCTTATTTATGTTCAAAATAAAAATCTTTGTCAAATTCAGTGGGTGCGGCTTATAATTGTGTGCGCGAAATAATCCGGAAATTACAGTACATTTGAACAGTGTTGGGGGTAACGCGTTACAAGTAACGTGCGTTACGTAATAATATTACTTTTCTGGAGTAACGAGTAAAGTAGTGCGTTACTTTATAAATTTACACATTAATATCTGAGTTACTTTTTTAAAAAAGTAATGCGAGTTAGTAAATTATTTTGCATAAAAAAATAAATGAATAAAAATGAACGTAGTCACGTAGAATCGCGCACTCATACGTGCGAGCCACGGGAACAGAAGCTGGTCAGAAGCGGAGATGGCAAACCAGAGCATTACATTACTGTGATGGAAGTATTCTTATTATTTTGTAATAGTGGAGGAAAAGGAGAAAGGAATAATGGTTAAGTGTAGATTATGTGTTGGTGAAAAGCTCTTGTCAACTGCAAAAAATACCACTTCAAAAAAAAAACATCTGCATGCAAAGCACAGCACTACAAATGTGTGTGTGTGTGTGTGTGTGTGTGTATAATGTTGAACATATGAATGTTGCATATATGGTAATGGAGGCAGAAATATAGAAAACTTTTGCAGACTTTCCACCACTGCAGATCTATTGACTGCTCAGAATAAAAGTTCTCCGTGGGAGACACATGTATGATGCCATCCCAGCGGAGAAAAAGAGCAAATTCACAGCTCATTTGCTCTTTGTGGGAAGATAAACTGCCACAGTCACTGATAATAGCGCGAACTTTGTAAAAGCGCTCAGAATGTTTCAAGCTGATTGATAAAGCAGAGAATGATGTAGACGAGGACGAGGTCATATTTACGGAAGTTTTATGAGATGACAGCGAAAGGTATGTTCTCCCTCCACATCACCGGTGTGCAGCCCACACATGACTTTTGCCCTAATATAATATATTTCTTAATGGCAATTATCTATATTACACCTGTAAGGCGTGAAAGAGATACAAGTAACGCAAAAGTAATACAGTTGTGTTCAAAATTATTCAACCCCCAATGCTGTAAATGGTTTTAGGGAATTTAGTGTACATTTGTACTCGAGCCTGAAACTATTATTCAGGATTTGGTGATTTTCCACCACAGAAAGGGCCACAGTTTTAATGAGATTTTAAAAAGGTAATCAAGTCTTCCTGTTGTCCTAAAAAGACATATATTAAAGGGAGTTTAAGTTACTGCCAGTTAAATAATCATTTTCTTACACTTGCAATCAGTGGTGTTAATATATAAGAAGAAAATGTCAACTTCTTAATTAGAAAAGCAGTTTTTTCGACTCCAAGGATCCTCCATCAAGCACAATATAAATGGAGTATCTGCTACCCAAATGTTGATTAAATAATTTATGGCCCTTCCCTCCCAAACTCTTTATTCCAAATCAAATTAAAGAACTCCTTTTCAAAACTGCTCACAGATCTCACCCCTGTAACCTCGTGAGCAGATTTGTTTTGCTTCATTCTCCAAGTCTTTTTGATCAGAAGTTACTGTGTTTTTCTTCTTTTTTGTAAAAACATTGTACAATTTGCTGAAGCTGCTATTATTCTTTCAGATTTGCACTCTAAAGATGTTAATTTTGATTATAATGTTTTGTTTCTGTCTCCTGGGTAAAATTCATATTCCCACATCTACAGCTATTCATTAGAAATCCATCTTTAGGATATTTTGTTCATATTAAATCCTTATTTACCTCCTTTAAGTACATCAGAACCTTTAAACTCAAAGACCTCCCTTTTGTAATGTCTGTATGCCCAGTCTTTTTCTTTTTTATATCTGTTTTTTTTTTTTTTTTTTTTTTTTGCAAGAAAAAAAAAAAAAGAACCTCCTGTATCGTAATGATGCTCCACCCACCGGTGCGATCTCGATTTCGCGATTTCCCTCCAAAATGTGCTGATCTGACCAATCACAGGCCAGAAAATCTACTTTCTTTCGGCTTTTCCCATTAGGGGTCGCCACAGCCGATTTGGCACATGTTTTTACGGTGGATGCCCTTCCTAACGCAACCCTCCCCATTTAACCGGGCTTGGGACCGGCACTGAAAGTGGCTGGGGTTGGTTCCCTGACCGGGGATGAGTGAGAGCGCCGCATCCTAACCGCTAGACCACCAGGCAAACTTGGCCAGAAAATCTACATTTTTGTAAAAAAAATAATAAATACTCTCTCTCTCTCTCTATATATATATATATACAGTATGTGTGTGAGTGTGTAAGTGTTTGTGTATATTACCTTCCAGCTTATGTACAAAAAATGTGAAAAGAAGTTACAATTATATATAAAAAACACTATATATATATATATATATATATATATATATATATATATATATATATATACACACACACAGTGGAACCCGGTTATCTCTCCCTTGGTTATCTCGACAACCCTATTAGGTCGACGTTTTTGAAGTGGAACCGCCAAATTCTCGCTTTTTCTAAGCATTTTTTATCCGTTATGTCGCCGAACCCTAATATCTCGAGCACAAGGGGGGAAAAATTTGCCATTTAACGTCGGTTATTTCGGTGCAGCCGCAGAAGAACTCGCGGAAGTGGCGGAAAAATCAAGTCTTACAGCTGCTACAGGTGTTGTATTGTATACTGGTGAATCTCTGCTGTTAGTTAGTGCTAGTGTTCGTAGTGTTAGTGCGGCTTTGGGAAGAAAAGAGCAGCCGTTGAGAGAGTGCCGGTGGGAAGACCTGTCCCGGGATACCGATGCGCGATAACAACGACCGCCGTGAACCAACATATACCAACAATAATGGACAGTGAGAGTGTGGAAGTTTAAATAGGAGCTGGTGATGATAAACGAGCACCATATGTGCGCGATTGAAGCCGGGAGCTTCAGAAAAAGCGGCCGAGAAAACACCTGACACGCTGACGGGGGCGTGGCAGGTGGATTCCTGACAGATAAACATGTACTGTATGTATTTTTATAGCATGCCTTCATCAAACAAATTGCGGCAACGCTGTTGTGTAAAAAAAACCTTCAAAAACACGTGCATGCACATTCTCATTTATTAACGCACATCATGTACATAAAGAAATTTCAAGCACGTTAATATATTGCCGCCATTTTGATTTTCGTTTATCTCGAGATATATATATATATATATATACACACACACACACGTGTATATACACACGTTATTATATCTTCTGTCATTGTGTGTGTCAGAGGTGGCAAAAGTACACACATCCTTTACTTAAGTAGAAGTACAGATACTCATGTTTTAAAATACTCGGGTAAAAGTTGAAGTACTGATTATACCTTTTTACTCAAGTGAAAGTAAAGAAGTCTTGGCTCTGACATGTACTTCAGTAAAAAGTAGTTATTACTTCTACCTGTTTTAGCTGTTAACTGGACCTCACATCATATTAATATTAGATGGATGGATGGATGGATCTATCTTTATTGTCCTTGCATTGTACAGCAACGAAATGCAGTTTGGCATCTACCAGAAGTGCAAAAAGTAGCAATAGTGTAGATAAATATGTAGCATATGTACAGCATGTGATATATATGTACACATATGTACAGTGATTAAATATAAAGGCTATAACAGTGCAGAGACGTGTGGACATCATTAAGAGCCTTTGCGATGTTTCCACACGGACAGTTAATGAGGTGATACCGGAGAAACTGCACCTCTTCAAGTCAAGACAAGAAGCTTTTTTTATATATAATCAGACATTTTACAGATTTGAATGGTGTATTGTTTTTATCTGTACGATCAATAAAGACAGTAATTTAAGTTTTTTTTGCCATTATGAGGGAAAAACGCCACCCAGATGGTAAATTGTGTAAAACATGGTGGAAGTTTACTGATTAAAAATATTTTTATCTGGAGTTAATTTATTATTAACGTTATAACATTTTTTATTAGCGTTATAACATTTAGTGCCGTTTACAATAATTAAAATTTTGACAGCCAAATATATATATATATATATTAATACAAAATTAATTAAAAATTTTGTTACCTAATGCATATGTCCAGGCTGAAGATCCACATATAGAACAGAAGCAGAGAAAAGATGATGATTAGGAATGTGTCTGTTTTTAGTAATGTTATATCACTGACTCCCTCTGTCTCATCCACATTAACCCCAAACTTCTTACTGCCTTCTGCCTGCTGATTCTCAGCTTCGTAAACTAGTCTACATCTGTGGTGAGTGAGAGTCAGGACTTTATACACCAGCGGATTGAAAAAGACGCGCAGTAACAGGAAATTGGTTGTTCGGCTGAAATCGGCGCGCAGTGAAAATAAAAAATTATATTTCACCAAATCAGTGGATTAAAACTAAAGTAACGAGCCGGTTTTAAAAATGTAAGAAGTAAAAAGTACAGATATTTGTGTAAAAATGTAACGAGTAAAAGTAAAAAGTTGTCTGAAAAATAAATAGTGGAGTAAAATACTGATACCAGAAAAATTTACTTAAGTACAGTAACGAAGTATTTGTCCTTCATTACTTTCCACCTCTGGTGTGTGTGTGTGAGTGAGAGTGAATGTGAATAAGTGTGTCTTTGAGAGTGAGTGTGTGTATGTGTGTTTGAGTGTGTAAGTGTTTGTGTGTGTTACCTTCACTCATCACGACCGCTCCTGAAATAAAAACAAGAAATGTAAAAAAAGAAAAAGTGAAAAGAAGTTAAAATTATTTTATGTACTGTCATTATAATGTGTGTGTGTGTGTGTGTGTGTGTTAATGAGTGTGTAAGTGTTTGTGTGTATTACCTTCCAGGTGCTCGTTCATGCATGAAATAAAAACACAATAAATGTACAAAAATCTTGTTAAAAGAAGTTACAATTATATATATATATATATATATATACTGTCATTTTAATGTGTGTGTGTGTTTGAGTGTGTAAGTGTTTGTGTATATTACCTTCGAGCATCGTCTTCACTTCTGAAATAAAAACACAATAAATGTAAAAAAGAAAAAGTGAAAATAAGTTACAATTATTATATATAAACATAAATAAATAAAAAATACTACATATATATATATATATATATATATATATATATATATATATATATGTGTGTGTGTTTGAGTGTGTAAATGTTTGTGTATATTACCTTTGATCCTCCTCTTCATTGCTGAAATAAAAATACAATAAATGTAAAAAAAGAAAAAGTGTCATTAAGATTGACTGTGTGTGTGTATGTGTGTTTGAGTGTGTAAGTGTGTAATTGTTTGTGTGTATTACCTCTTATTCACATCCAGACTGAAATAAAAACACAATAAATGTTATACAATTAGAAAAAAAAGTTCCAATTATTATATCTACTGTCATTAATATGTGTGTGTGTCAGTAGATGTGAGTGTGTGTGTGAGTGTGTGTCTGTATGAATGTGTGAGTGATTGTGTGTGAGTGAGTGAGTGAGTGAGTGTATGTGTGTGAGTGTGTGTTAAGAGGGAGCGTGGGTGTGTATGTGTGTGTCTGAGATTGTGTGTGTGTGTGTGTGTGTGTGTGAGTCGTTGTGTGTATATATGTATGTATGTACAGTATGTGTGTGTGTTATTCTTACCTGTGAAGCACACAACAAAAAATTAATAATTATTAAAAACAAGTTTGAGTCAATAATATGTACATTATATTCAATTATATTGGCTGCCATTATACTGTGTGTGTGTGTGTGTGTGTGTGTGTGCATCTTAGCTATATCGATCACATTACGGACAAAAGAAAAAAAATATAGACATGTATTAATTATAAAGTTCAACAACACATTCAAGTCATAGTGACTGTTATTATTGTGTGTATGCATGTTTTTCTCAGTGTGTGTGTGTGTGTGTGTGTGTGTGTGTGTGTGTGTGTGTGTGTGTGTGTCTTACCCAAATCAAAGCCAGTATCTGTGGAAGAAAGAAAATGTTTTATGAAGATCAACAAGTTCAACAACACATTAATGTCATTATATTTACTGCCAGTATAGTGTGTGTGTGTGTGTGTGTGTGTGTGTGTGTGTGTGTAAGTAAGAGAGTGTGTGTGTGTGTGTGTGTGTAAGTGAGATGTGTGTGTGTGTGTGAGTGTTGTTGAGTGCGTATGTGTGTGTGTGTGGTGTTTTACTGATATCTTCGACAGTATCTGTGGAAGAAAGAAATTTTTAAATAAAGATCAACAAGTTTAACAGCACGTTCATGTGTGTGTGTATGTGTGTGTGTGTGAGTCATCATGTGTGTAAGTCATTGTGTGTGTAAGTCAGCGTGCATGTTTGTGTGTGAGTGTGTGTGTGTGTGTGTGTGTGTGTGTAAGTAAGAGAGTGTGAGTGTGTGTGTGACTTAGCATTTGTGTGCATGTGTATGTGTGTGAGAGTCAGTGTATGTGTGTGTGAGTGTGTGTGATTGTGTGTGTGAGTCTTACCCATATTTAGGGTTGCTTGGGTTTTTGATGCACCGAAAAAAAAGAAAAACACAAAAACGTTACAAAAGTTTGACATTATGTTGATTGTCATTACACAGTGTGTGTGTGTGTGTGTGTGTGTGTGTGTGTGAGAGAGAGAGCGAGATCAGTGTGAATTGAGACAAGCCCGGAGTGAGCCTGGGTCAGTGTGAAATGGGACGAGGCCAGAGTGAGCATGAGTCAGTGTGAAATGAGACAAGGCCGGAGTGAGGCTGGATCAGTGGAGAAGCAGATGGTCAACCTTTACCATTTTATTAAAATTTATTTTTTAACATGTAAATAAATCTCTGTAACCCAAAACCTGAACATCTAGAGGTACATCTACCTCAGAACCTCAGGTAAAAATATTAAGATGAAGGAACAGGAGCTGGAACTGGAACAGAAACAGGAACTGTAAATGGAGCTGTTAAAATCCAGCTGGAAAGGAAGTACAACAAAGCCATTAACCATTTTATATATATATATATATATATATATATATATATATATATATATATATATATATATATATTCATTTATTTTCTGATCATTAGTGATCTGATTAAATGCAAAAAAGTTCACTTGTTACATGCCAATGTAGTCTCTTGACACAGAGGCTAAAACATCATCTGGACCGGGTGTGGGTCCATTACTCACTAATCCATGTCTGATTCATTGTGAAGCGGCAGACTCTACTTCTGTATGTCTTAATGTGTTTCAGCAGAACACTGACTCATGACTCATTTACTTTTGAATAATACTTGGCTTTTCCAAAAATAATGATATTTCATGTCCAGGCAGACGTGTGTGTGTGTGTGTGTGTGTGTATATATATATATATATATATATATATATATATATATATATATATATATATATATATATATATATAAAAGAATGCTCAGTGTCACAAAAATGCTGATTAGCATCTATGTATAAAATGTTCATGATTATGATGTGAGTGTATCAATGAGTGTGTGTGTGTGGGGGGTATTTGTGTGTGTATGTGAGTGTCTGTGTGTATGTGAAATTGAGTGTGGTTTTATGTGTGTTTGAGTGTGTGTTTGTGTGTTTACCGTCTAACATCCTCAATGCATCTGAAATTAAAAAAAAAAAAGTAAAAATAAAAAAAAGGGAAAATAAGTTACAATTATTATATCTACTATCATTATAATATGTGTGTCTCTGTGTGTGTGTGTGTGTGTGTGTGTGTTTGTGAAACTGAGAGTGGTTTTATGTGTGTTTGAGTGTGTAAGTGTCTCTGTGTATTACCTAGAATTATCTGCATTGGATCTGAAATAAAAACACAAAAAAGTAAAAAATAAATGTGAAAAAAGTTACAATTATTAGATATAAATATAATAAAAACTACAATATATATATATATATATTATTATATTATAAAATTACGTGGTTAATTGATTGTGTGTTTGAGAGTGTGAGTGTGTCATTGTGTGTGTGACTGTGTGCGCGTGTGTATATGTGAGAGACTGTGTATGTGTCAGTGTGTGTCAGCATGTGTGAGTCTTACCCATTTTTTTCTTTTTTTTCTTCTTGATGTACTAAAAAAAAAAAAAAAAAAAAAAAGAAATTACACAAAAAAACTTTATAAAATTTGGAAACAAGTTTGACATTAGGTTGACTGTCATTACACAGTGTGTATGTGTGTGTGTGTGTGTGTGTGTGTGTGTGTGTGTGTGTAAGAGAGAGAGATCAGTGTGAATTAAAACGAGGCCAGGTTGAGCCTGAATCAGTGGGAAATGAGACAAGACCAGGTTAAGACTGGATCAGTGTGAAATGAGACGAGGCCAGAGTGAGCCTGGATCAGTGTGAAATGAGACGAGGCCAGAGTGAGCCTGGCTCAGTGTGAAATGAGACGAGGCCGGAGTGAGCCTGGACCAGTGTGATATGAGATGAGGCCGGAGTGAGCCTGGATCAGTGTGATATGAGATGAGGCCGGAGTGAGCCTGTATTAGTGCACTTCAGAGAGCTCAGTTCAGACTTTAACTGAAAATCAGTCACACACACACTTCAACACAGCAGTATTTACACATTTTCCTTCATTTTTACCTCCCAAATATTCTCCTACACAACACTATGTAGTGCACTAAACATAGTGTATGAGACACTACACAAAATAAAATCCTTTTACAGATAAATGTAGATAAATAACACATATTTAGTTCAGACACTAATGCAGTACAAAAGCCCTGACTTTCCTGATCACCCTACAAAGTGCACTTCAACATCGAGTCATTTAGGACTCGTACGAGTTTCCGTTAACGACGCCGGTACAGAGTTAAAGATGAAAAACTTTAATAAATCACGTTCTACACTAAAATAAGTGTAAATTAACATCAATAATTCATATTAACTCCGGAATCTTAAAGAAATATAAGAGAAATAATAAGATCAGTATCATCAGACTCACCTCACGAGAAGATGATTACATAAGAAATTATTTATCGCGCCAAAAGCCAGACAGAAAAAAGCCCCGCCCACAAGCGCTGTGATTGGCTATAGGAGTTTCCGTCAATGACGCTGATTGGATAAGAATTTTTACAGACTCACCTCACGAGAAGATGAAGCGGAGCTTCAGAGAAAGCGGCCGAGAAAACACCTGACACGCTGAAGGAGGCTGAAGGGGGCGTGGCAGGTGGATTCCTGACAGATAAACATGTACTGTATGTATTTTTATAGCATGCCTTTATCAAACAAATCGCGGCAACGCTGTTGTGTAAAAAAACGTCCAAAAACACGTGCATGCACATTCTCATTTATTAACGCACATCATGTACATAAAGAAATTTCAAGCACGTTAATATACTGCCGCCATTTTGATTTTTGTTTATCTCGATCATCGGTTACCTCGATGCTTTTTGGCATCCCCTAGAGCAGGGGTGGCCAACCAGTCAGAGACTGAGAGCCACATTTTTGACTGTGTTACCGCAAAGAGCCACATCATACACATGGGCACACATGAACATCACCCATCCCTTACTCTTACACACACACACACACACACACACACACACACACACACACACACCTCTGCTCAGCCAGATTTATTGTAAATGTCACACACCAACAAAATGACAGAAATTGACTCCTACAGTTTTAAGACCACAGAACAGTCATTTTCAACAATAAACATTGTGTGCATTGTCTCACACACACAAACTCTGTTTAACCAAGTCCACAAACAAAAGTATAATAATTTACAATAGCTTTTTTCTTTTACTCTGCATGTTACTTAGTGGAACTTTTGGCATCCTTGCCTTGAACAATCCTTTTCAAATCTGGATCGGATTTCGTTGTTGCCACTCAAAGCAATTCTTTCAAATGTGTGTCAGTCAGAACAGATCAATGCTTTGATTTCACGTGTTTCAGGGTAGAAAACACAGACTCACAGAAAGGGCCACAGTTTTAATGAGATTTTAAAAAGGTAATCAAAAGTCTTCCTGTTGTCCTAAAAAAACCCATATATTAAAGGGAGTTTAAGTTACAGCCAGTTAAATAATCATTTTCTTACACTTGCAATCAGTGGTGTTAATATATCAGAAGAAAATGTCAACTTCTTAATTAGAAAAGCAGTTTTTTTGACTCCAAGGATCCTCCATCAAGCACAATATAAATGGAGTATCTGCTACCCAAATGTTGATTAAATAATTTATGGCCCTTCCCTCCCAAACTCTTTATTCCAAATCAAATTAAAGAACTCCATTTCAAAACTGCTCACAGATCTCACCCCTGTAACCTCCTCTTGAGCAGATTCTACATTTGTTTTGCTTCATTCTTCAAGTCTTTTTGATCAGAAGTTACTGTGTTTTTCTTCTTTTTTGTAAAAACATTGTACAATTTGCTGAAGCTGCTATTATTCTTTTAGATTTGCACTCTAAAGATGATAATTTTGATTATACAGTTTTGTTTCTGTCTCCTGGGTAAAATTCATATTCCCACATCTACAGCTATTCATTAGAAATCCATCTTTAGGTTATTTTGTTGATATTAAATCCTTATTTACCTCCTTTAAGTACGTCAGAACCTTTAAACTCAAATACCTCCCTTTTGTAATGTCTGTATGGCCAGTCTTTTTCTTTTTTTACATCTCAAACTCAGGGATACACTGTGTAATAAAAAAGTCAGTTTTTCTGTGGTATGTAAGGACATACTTGAAAAATTTGAGAGGATGCTTCTGGGACATAGTAGAAGGCATCTACAGTGCAGAAACAGACTGAAAATGATTTCATCCAGAACAGAAACTTTCTCACATACACACACTGAAGGTCCCTGTCTCCAGAAGGTCCATCTTCTTCTGTAAAACACTGAGAGACAGACACAGAGAGAGAGACTTTTTGACTTTTAACATTCCTCTATTACATAGTTATACAGTGTCCACCAAATCCCGTCCTGGAGACAGAACGGCTAAAATTACAAACAGAATTTGACTTATTGACTTATTTTCCCTTTATTTAACTTTACTACATGATCTAAACCTGTTCCAGAATATCAATGCTCGTGTGCACAGTTACATGGAGATATGCTTTACATGGGTTGCAGTGGAAGATCTTCCTGCTATAAAGCTCTGACCCTCAACCTTTGAGGGTATCTCCACAAATCTCCATAATCTAGTAAAACATCTTCCCAGAAGACTTTGTAGATTATTATAAGAGCAAATGGGGATCAATGTGGAAGACTAAATCTAGACTTTTCTCTGTTCTATAGATGGGCAGTATACATAGGGGTACAGTATGCTCTAGAAAGTACAGTCTTCACAGATCTTGAGCACATACTAAATTTCCAAATGAACATATTTGCTTGTACATACATCACATGACACTGTCTGTAGATGTCCCTATCATCAGACAAGTCAGCAGATATATAATGCACCATATATTGTTATAGAATGGACTAGAAGGACAATACCAGAGAGTGAAAAGTCATGAAATGAAAGTTTCCTGTTCTAATTACTCCTGTTGATCTTGATCTTCTTCTTCATTGCATTGCATTTAATATCTTAAAATCCTAATTTAATCTAATCCATATTGAGAATAAACCCTTCATAGCCTTTGAAGACCTGCACTAGTGTTTGTTTTTATGTATTTTATAAAATGTTCTATAAATCGTACGTCGTTTTGTATAAGGGCTTCTTTTAGATGTTGTAAATGTAAGTGAACGGGATGTTCCAAAAGGAACACACGGCAATCTTACGGTCAAGTGTCCAAAAACTTTTGGCTTAATAAGAAACATTTTGGCAACATAAATGAGTGCCATAAATGTGTGTACATTATTTTGGGCAGTAGTTTGTAATTTTTTTATTTGTTTGTTCATTTATTTATTTATTTATTTATTCCAGTGATTTTGTCTAATCACACACCTTTCAGTTCCCACCTGATGATGCAGTTAAAGGAAAAAAACAGTGAAACATGACGCATTAACTGAGTAACACTGGTGATTACTGGTGATCGCACTGGTTTCTGAAAGGAGCCTCGTGCATTTGTAAAATGTAATTAGGTGTAAGTACTGGCTCTGTAACGACCAGCACAACATCTAACACTGCACAGTAATTAGACAATTAGCTTGGGGGGAAAAAATGTCCGGGAGTCTGTTTTTTATGCAAATACGAACCTACAATCCAGTTTTTATTAATATTTCAATGCCATACAATTAATCCATTAACTACATTTTAAATCATATCCATTACTGAGTAAAACAATACAAAATAAATAGATAAAAATGCACTGATTGGCTGATTGGTGGAGAACAAACACGCTAAACTTACAAAAAACTGTCTGATTTTTAGATCTGTATATGCGATTTTATTTATTTATTTGTTTTTTTTTTGGGTTGTTTTTATTTTATTTTTTTGTTATTGCACTGTACTAATTTGTGAAGGACATTGTTGGCATAAAGATCCTTCATGATGTCAATGATCTGTTCATTATGCTGTTGTAGACAGTCTCCATGCCTGCAGCAGACAATGGCTTTGAGAAAACTGTCCAAAACTTGCAAAAAAGAGAAGAAGAGAAAGAACTGGTACGTACCAATGAAAGAAGGCTGGAAGAGGGTCTCGGGGCAGGGGAAACGTTCGATGCCAATGGTGATGAACTGACCGTCGGGAAGCTTTTCTCAAGGGAGGAGGAGGAGGAGGCAGCGGTGGCCATCTCATTCTCAAAGTCCAAAAAAGAGTAGCCCTCATAGATCCTTCTACAAATTAGACCCTTAATGAGTCCTAAACTATTATGTCTTTGCTAATAAGTGAGGTTCATACAGAATATATAAAAAGTGGCTGGGAAAATCATTACTCCGTCAGATTACGATACTATATATATATATATATATATATATATATATATATATATATATATATATATATATATACACACACACACATACACACACACAAATGTGTATGTGTATCTCGCCAAATGTATAGAAGACAGCATTCATATTTTGCATCACTGGGACTTTCCTGTTAGCATGTGTTCTTTCCAGAGAACTGGTGTACACATATTGTAGTCTGTGGGGCACAATTCTGTGTATCTGTGTGCATGAAAGAAGGGTCTGTTCAGTCAGAAGGGTTTGATCAAACATTTATAAAATATTAAAACATAAATATTTAAAACATTACATTTAAAATAATAACAATAACAAAAAAAAACCTACAAAGAACAATATAACATTTAACAAAACAAAAAAAAAAAATTGCGGAGGCCAGGTCCATGGAACAGTAACCTAGCATAAAACCATGCAGATGTTAGTTACGATTACTTTTTATTTTTATTCTTAAAATACTTCAACTTACTGCAACATAAAGCATTTTGTCGTTGACTAAAAGTTATTCAGCATGAGAAATTATATTCTAACTACAGAACAACTTACAGTAAAAAGTTGTAATTACAGAACAAAGTTTCAAAACAATCACAATACTGACTAATGTTTGCAAAAAGTTTAATTACAGTAATTAGAACAGGAACGGTTTAGATTATGAACTTTGAGCAGCTTACCTTAATGAGAGGACCGGCCTCCGTCTCTGAAGACCCGCTTCAGGATGAGCTGGAGGAGTCTGAGTTCCCGGAGGTGTCCTGGGGTGTCTAAATACATAGAATAAATACAAATAAAAAGTAGAATATAATATAACTATAATGTATAAAATATAGGGATAAAAATATATATTGTTATATTATAGTGTGTGTGCGTATAGTATATATATATATATATATATATATATATATATATATATATATATATATATATACACACACACACACATACGCACACACACAAACATGTGTGTCTCTGTTTATTACCTCTTTGTATGACGATCACTTCTGAAATAAAAACAATAAATTTAAAAAAAGAAAAAGTTAAAATTATTATATGTACTGTCATTAGAATATGTGTGTCTGTAGGTGTGTGTGTATGTGTGTTTGAGTGTGTAAGTGTCTGTGTGTATTACCTCTTGTTATCTCCACCGTGTCTGAAATCAAAACAAGAAATAAAAAAATAAAAAAAGTAAAAAGAAGTTACAATTATTATATGTACTGTCATTAGAATATGTGTGTGTATTACCTTTTTGGTGCTTCTCCATTTCTGAAATAAAAAAACAAAAAATGTAAAAAGAAATGTGAAAAGAAGTTTACAGTTACAATTGTTGTTCAAAAATAACTCAGAATGGACAGAATAAAAACTGAATTGTGAGAAATAAAGTCAGAATTGAGAGAAATGCCTTTTTTTCAATTCTGTGAATTTAAACAAAACACTTACTCTAAACTGGTTCATATTTAGTTAATTGCTACCTTCTGTGAATTTTTATTATAAAAAATTATGTTATAAAAAAGCAGATGTGCTTCTTTATTTTCTCTTTAAATAATAAATAATACAATATTAAAGATGATAAGGTTGTAGAACTAATAATCATGTTTGTAGAACTTTTTCTTTTCACACATTCAAATAATAATATTTTACTACTAATAAATACATTTTATATAATAAAAAAATAAATAAAATAATAAAACAAACAAAGTTCACATATAAATTTTAATATATCCTCCTAACGGAATCCTGCCGCTTTAACCAATCAGTGGGCGGGGCTTTTTTCTGTCAGGCTTTTGGCGCGAGAAATGATTTTCTTATGAAATCATCTTCTCGTGAGGTGAGTCTGGAGATACTGATCTTATTATTTCTCTTATATTTCTTTAAGATTCCGGAGTTAATATGAATTATTGATGTTAATTTACACTTATTTTAGTGTAAAACTCGATTTATTAAAGTTTTTGGAGCCTCTTTAACTCTGTATCGGCGTCATTAACAGAAACTCGGGCCGAGTCCCAAATGACTCGATGTTGAAGTGCACTTTATACGGTGAAAATAATAATAATAAATTCAGGCTTGGGACCGGCACTAAGAGTGCACTGGATTGTACAACCCTAATAGCTGGGTTTGGTTCTCTGATCAGGACTCGAACCCAGGCCGCTGCGGCGAGAGCGCCGAATCCTAACCACTAGACCACCAGAGAACCCCTATTATATTTAACTACTAATTAATACATTTTATATAATAAAAAAATGATAAAATAAAAAACATCAAAACTGTACATTTAAATTTAAATATATGCTCTAAATCGGTGGCCCCAACCTTTTTTTTTTCTACGGGCCGGTTAAATGTTCGAAAAAATTTTCACGGACCGGTTGATTGTCGGACAATTTTTTCACGGACCGGCATTTAGGGTGTGGCGGATAATAAATACACAAAATAAAATGATATTTTGCAATCTGCTGTCTGCGGTCAGGGGGTTGGGGACCACTGCTCTAAGAACCCTGCCGTTTTAACCAATCAGCGCATTGTTATGAGTTAATCTAGCCAATCACAGCGCTTGTGGGCGGGGCTTTTTTCTGTGGCGAGAGAAATAAATTTGTGAGGTAAAATTTTCATCTTCTCGTGAGGTGAATCTGGAGATACTCATCTTATTATTTCTCTTATATTTCTTTAAGATTCCGGAGTTGATATGAATTATTCATGTTAATTTACACTTATTTTAGTGTAGAACGTGATTTAATAATAGTTTTTTATCTTTAACTCTGTACCGGAGTCGTTAACGGAAACTCGGGCCGAGTCCCAAATGACTCGATGTTGAAGTGCACTTTGTAGTGTGATCAGGAAAGTCAGGGCTTTTGTACTGCATTAGTGTCTGAACTAAATATGTGTTATTTATCTACATTTCTCTGTAAAAGGATTTTATTTTGTGTAGTGTCTCATACACTATGTTTAGTGCACTACATAGTGTTGTGTAGGAGAATATTTGGGATTATTTGAGGTAAAAATGTCTGAACTGAGTTCTTTGAAGTGCACTAATACAGGCTCACTCGGGCCTCATCTCAAATCACACTGATCCAGGCTCACTCCGGCCTCGTCTCATTTCACACTGGTCCAGGCTCAGCCTGGCCTCGTTTTATTTCACACTGATCTCTCTCTCTCTCTCTCTCTCTCTCACACACACACACACACACACACACACACACACACACGCACACTGTGTAATGACAGTCAACCTAATGTCAAACTTGTTTCCAAATTTTATAAAAAAATTTTTGTGTAATTTCTTTTCTTTTTTTTTTTTTTTTTAGTACATCATGAAAAAAATGGGTAAGACTCACACACGCTGACACACACTGACACACACATACACAGTCTCTCACATATACACACGCACACACAGTCACACACACACAACTTGTAACTTATTTTCACATTTATTTTTTTACTTTTTTTGTGTTTTTATTTCAGGGCACAACAGATATTACTAGGTAATTCACAGAAACACTTACACACTCAAACACACACATACATAAACACACACACACACACACACACACACACACACACACACACACATATATTGTATTCATTTATTTTATTTAGATGCATATCATAATTGTAACTTCTTTTAACTTTTTTTTTTTTTTTTACTTTTTTTGTGTTTTTATTTCAGATGGATTGAGGATTTTAGACAGTAAACACACAAACACTTACACACACACACACACACACACACACACACACACACTCAAACACACAAAACCACACTCAATTTCACATACACACCTACTGACACACACAGACACACACATTATAATGATAGTAGATATAATAATTGTAACTTATTTTTACATTTTCTTTTTACTTTTTTTTGTGTTTTTATTTCAGGGGCCCTTCAGCTTTTACTAGGTAATACACATAAACTCACTCACACACACAGACACTCACAGACAAACTCACTCACACAGACACACACTCACTCACAGACATAGACACTCACATACAGACACACTCCCTCACACACATACAGACACACACACACACTCACTCACACACATATAGACACACACTCACACACACACACACTCTCTCTCACACACACTCACTCACAGACATAGACACTCACACATACAGACACACACTCCCTCACACACATACAGACACACACACACACTCACTCACACACATATAGACACACTCACTCACACACACACACTCTCTCTCACACACACTCACTCACAGACATAGACACTCACACATACAGACACACTCCCTCACACACATACAGACACACACACACACTCACTCACACACATATAGACACACACTCACACAGACACACACAGACATAGATATAATAATTGTAACTTATTTTTACATTTTCTTTTTCTTTTTTTTTGTGTTTTTATTTCAGGGGCCCAACAGATATTACTAGGTAATTCACATAAACACTTAAACACACATAAAACCACACTCAATCTTACATACACACAGACACTCACTCACTCACTCACTCACTCACTCACTCACTCACTCACACACACACACACACACACACACACACTTACACATTCACTCACACACACACACACACCTACTGACACACACAGACACACATATAATGATAGTAGATATAATAATTGCAACTTATTTTCACATTTTCCTTTTACCTTTTTTTTGTGTTTTTATTTCATGGGCCCTCCAGATAATTATAGGTAATTCACAGAAACACTTACACACTCAAACACACATAAAACCACACTCAATCTCACATACACACAGACACAGACACACACACACACACACCTACTGTCTAATGAAAGTAGATATAACAATTGTAACTTATTTTCACTTTTTTTTTTATTTCAGATGCATTGAGGATGTTAGACGGTAAACACACAAACACTTACACACACACACACACACACACACTCAAACACACATAAAACCACACTCAATTTCACATACACACAGACACTCACATACACACACACACACTCACTTACACATTAACTCACACACAAACACACACATATTATAATGATAGTAGATATAATAATTGTAACTTTTTTGTACATTTATTGTGTTTTTATTGCAGCGCTGCTGCGGCTTGTACAAGGTATTACACACAAACACTTACACACACACACAAACACTTACACACACACACGCACACACACACACACACACACACACACTCATTGATACACTTACTCACACACATCATGATCATGAACATTTATACATAGATGCTAATCAGCGTTTTTGTGACACTGAGCATTCTTATATATATATATATATATATATACACACACGTCTGCCTGGACATGAAAAATCATTATTTTTGGAAAAGCCAAGTATTATTCAAAAGTAAATGAGTCATGAGTCAGTGTTCTGCTGAATCACATTAAGACATACAGAAGTAGAGTCTGCCGCTTCACAATGAATCAGACATGGATTAGTGAGTAATGGACCCACACCCGGTCCAGATGATGTTTTAGCCTCTGTGTCAAGAGACTACATTGGCATGTAACAAGTGAACTTTTTTGCATTTAATCAGATCACTAATGATCAGAAAATAATTTATTATATATATATGTATATATATATATATATATATATATATATATATATATATATATATATATAAATATATACATATATAAAATGGTTAATGGCTTTGTTGTACTTCCTT
>NC_060907.1:4809351-4836851 GCF_014805685.1 Silurus meridionalis
TAATGTTTTTTTAAGCACAAGAAAAACCAAACCTCAAACAAAGCAAACTTCAAATACAAACCAGATACCAGGATAAAAAAAGAGAAAATAAGAGGAAGAAGAAAAATAAAAGATGTCCTGCTGCATATGAATTAGTGTACTATGTAAGGATGGGCAATATGATATAATATTAATATTATAATCCTTTTTGCTACAAAGGTTTTTGCAGTAGCACAATATAAGTAGTTAATTTATTTTATTAGTAACTTTACAATGTCATTTCAAAACAAAATTCAAATTGGAAACACCTGATTTGATCTTGATCTTAAACGTTTTTATTTTCCTCATTATTCACACAGCTTTAGGTTCAATCCCGCCATACTGCTCAGCATCATAAAGCTCCATCTTAGTCGTGGCTCATGGGTCCTCTGACACCATAATCACCTCTAACATACTAAGACTTACATAAGACTTCCAGGATGCGTTCCAGAAGCGACAGAAACACTGGGAGCTCTGTATTGCTGTGCAAGCGGACTATTTTGAGGGTGATAGTGTGTAAATGCAGATAAATTAAGTACTTTTTCGTAAACAGAGCGAGCCTCAAAACTTTGTTACCACCTCATATCTTCTTTTGGCTGCTCCCATTAGGGGTCGCCACAGCGGATCATTCTTCTCCATACCACCCTGTCCTCTACATCTGCCTCTTTCACACCAACTACCTGCATGTCTTCCCTCACCACATCCATGAACCTCCTCTGGCAGTAGGTTTATGTCCTACTCAAGGTCAAGTGAGTCTGGGCGTTCTATTACACTATCAAGTTACAAAAGCAACCTTCTTTCAACTTAGAAATATTTCTAAGTTAAGAAACGTTATCTCTATCCGATGCAGAGAAGCTCGTCCATGCGTTCATGACCTCCAGAATGGACTATTGTAATGCATTACTAGGTGGATGTCCTGCATCATTAATAAACAAGCTTCAGTTAGTTCAGAATGCGGCAGCAAGAGTTCTTACAAGGTCAAGAAAATATGACCATATAACCCCAATTTTATCGTCCCTACACTTGCTTCCTGTTAAGTTTCGAATGGACTTCAAACTACTACTTCTTACTTATAAAGCACTAAATGTTTTGGCTCCCATGTATCTCTCCAGTCTTTTAACACGCTACAATCCGTCACGCTCCCTGAGATCTCAAAACTCTGGGCTTCTAGTAGTTCCTAGAATAGCAAAGTCCACTAAAGGCGGTAGATCATTTTCACATTTAGCTCCTAAACTTTGGAATAGTCTTCCTGACAGTGATCAGGGCTCAGACACACTCACCCAGTTAATGTGCAGATTAAAAACATATCTTTTTAGCAAAGCCTACACATAACATACGTCTCACATCATAACCTTGTGTTCCAGAACATCTGATCACATGCACATTATCAACTTGTGCTGTTAATATCATAAACAGCAGCTACGCTAATTCCTCTCCACTGCTTCTCTTTCTCTGCCCATCCCGAGGCTTCCTGAGGTTTGGCCAGCTCCAGTCACGTCCCACCTCATGAAGATTATGGACCTTTGAAGAAGTAGATGCTGAACTCGCAAACATCCTGAACCATCTAGAGACGTACCAGTGCCAATTGGATCCCACTACATGTGTGGATTTGACATTGGACATCCTGGAGTGTTTCAAGGCTCTGGCATGGAGAAGCTGATGCTGGATCTGTGATGATCACAAATGTTGAGCTCATAAAACTAGGAGCTACTAACCATATAGACTGTAGAAAGAACATTACTTAATAATCTTATTGGAGCATAATCTTATACTCCAGTACTCATGTTAGTTCTCACTCTCCAGTGTTCTGTATTGTTGAAAGATTTATGATCAAACTCTTGATGTCACCCAAATGAGGATTGGTTACCCCTTTTGAGTCTGGTTCCTCTAAAGGTTTCTTCCTCATTACATCTAAGGGAGTTTTTCCTTGCCACAGTCGCCATGGCTGCTCATCAGGGATAAATGCACACCATTCACCTTGACTGTTGATTTCTGTAAAGCTGCTTTGAGACAATGTCTGTTGTGAAAAGCTCTATAGAAATAAACTTGACTTGACTATCTAGGTCTGATTCCCATTCCAGATCTAGATACAGGGCAAGATCCACAACCAGATCTAGGTCCAGGTACAAGTCACAGTCCCCATATTACAGGGGGAAAAAAAAGCCATCAAAGCTTTCTGAGGGCAGTGCACAAAAGGTTAAGAATCCTGTATCCGCCACTGCTCAAGCTGTAGAACCCAAAGCGCCTCCATCTAGTGAAAGTGTCCCAGTGCTTCCTTTGCATGACAGCCCACCACCTTCTCGATGGAAACCAGGACAAAAGCCTTGGAAACCACCTTATGTTCCCATCCAGGAGATAAAAGCAAAGAAAGGCTTGCGCTCTGATATGTCAAACTCCAGTCATGCCACTGGAAACAACGTCAAATGTTCATGGAATTTAAGGAATCCACGTCTCATAAGGGCCTCAGCAGTATCAGCCAGTACAGTGGAAAAACCAAGCGACCCGAAGACCCCCGAAAAGGTTCATCCAGGAGCCGATTTTCCAGACATTCATGAAGCAGAAGTCGCTCTAGTTATCAGTCCGTGTCACCTGGTCAGTACAGCAGGTCTTCCTCGGCTACTTCCTCTAGCAGGTCGGACTCTTATTATTCATATAGAAGAACATCTTCAGAAAGAAAAGAGAAACATCGTAGTGCTCACCGAAGGGACCATAAGAGGACCAAGAATGTGAAATGTAGCCCTGTCAAAGAAGATGCATCTGCCTCCCATTCAGATAATGAAACTGATTCCACACACGGAGAACTAACATGAGCACCTGCATACACAAGATGGCTGCTGCAGTGTTTTTCTGAACTGTGCAAGGTTTTCAATCAAGCAATAATCCAAAGAATCCTTTCCAAAACGACATTTTTTAAAAAGAGAGTGTAAAGAGGAGATAAATCAACTTTTAATTGCAAAATTGTGGACTTCAATCATCTTTTGTGGAAGAATTTTGGCTGTAGGTGAGCTTTGGGCCTAATAGGCCTTGATGACTAAGCCATGCCACCTAAAGCAACAAACAACAATACTGAGCAATATGCCACCATGGCTCAAGTATGTGAATTGTTGGAACAGCAAAAAGACCTCTTCAGAACCTTGCTTGATCAACAAGAAAAAAGCTTCAAAACCTGTGTTCAAATCATAGTTGATTCTTTAAACAGGAGAATTGATGACTTGTCAAAGCAGGTTTATGATTTTAAGGTGAGTCTAGAAATGAGTCAAAAAGAACTTGATGATCTTAAAATCAATTGTAAAACTTGGTCTACAAATTGTAAGGAAACCAGGAAGGATCTGGATACAATTGTTAAGTTTGATCATAACTTCAGATAAAACAGAACATTTGGAAGGTCAGTCAAGACGCCATAATATTGTTATAGATGGCTTGAAAGAATCTGCAAGAGAAAAGGTGTCTGAATCTGAAAAAAAAGGGAGAAAAGTTTTTAGCGAAAATCTACAGTTGGATCAGCGGAAAATAGAGCTGGAATGGGCTCATAGAGTTGGAAATCAAAGGACATTGTCAGAGAAACCCCGACCCATTGTTGTTAGATTCTTGTGGCTGAAGGATAAACCTGCAGTTTTGAATAAAGCTAAGAACTTAAAGGGCACAGGCGTCTTCATAAATGAAGACTTTTTTGAAACCATTCGACAAAGAAGGAGAGAACTATTTCCAGCAATAAAGGCAGCCCGTGAGAGAGGTGACATTGCATATCTAAAATATGACACACTTATTGTTCACCCACCTTTCCAAAATCAACCAACACAAAGAAAGCCAAACGCTTAGAGTTTGGTTTATTAGTTTTGAATACACAACCATTTATAATATTTTTTTTTACTAGCAATAACATCTGTTTATTCTTTAAAATCACTATTGATTCTAACAAATTTGATTTTGAAGCTTAGACCTTTAAACCTTTAGATTTTTCAATATTTGATCCTTATAATGTCAATGTTGATCCAGATTTAAAAATTTTCATCGTTGGGTGCTTCAACTTTTTGTAATTTTTACACTGAACCTAAGTTTAATGATTTATGTAGATCTTTGCCTGCTAATATTTTTTCTCATTTTGTTTTCATTCTGTTCATTGTGTTCGAGAGAATAGATCAGGAGGTATTGTTTCTTTGTTTATTTACGAAGAATATGAATTTAAAATTAGGGATGATTTCACCTTAAAATCAGATAGAAATGAAGTGGAATCTTTATTTGTCGAGCTTTCTACTGGTCCTGGAGGAAAGAACATTATTGTTGGGGTTATTTACCGACCACCTGATTCCAGTGTTCAGGATTTTAATGAAAGTTTGGCTAATATTGAGCATAAATACTGTTATATTTTAGAAGATTTTAATATAAATCTCTTAAACAAATTTGATACCCCTACTGTTGATTTTCTTAATATTCTTTATTCTAGTTATCATTTTCCTCTTATTCATAAACCTACAAGATTTACGGAAAAATCAGTAACATTGATAATATCTTAACAAATTCTCTAAGTGAAGGAATTAAATCTGGTGTTTTATATTCAGACTTGTCCAATCATTTTCCCATATTTTAAATTAGAATTAATAGAGTTGACCTTTCAAAAGATATACAGCAAAAGAAAATCTTGAATAATGTAAATATTTCTAAATTTAAGGATTTGATTGCTAGTATTTCCTGGGATGATCTGTATGAGGAATACGATGCTGAAAGAGCATATCAACAATTTATGACTATCATTAGCTCTAGTTTTAATAAATGTTTTCCAGTTAGTAGCTCTGTAAAGAAAATCAATCAGGACTTTAATAAGCCTTGGTATACAGTTAGCTTACAAAAGATGTTGAGGACTAAGAACAAACTCCATAAAAATGTTTTAAATCCTACGCCTCTCACCTTTGGGGTTTATAACTCCTACAGAAATAAATATAATTATTAGATGTGCAAAAAAAAAAATATTTTAGTGAAAAATTTAAGAGGCGTTCAAATGATATTAAAACCACATGGAAAGTAATAAATCAGGTGCTGCAAAAAGAGAAGATTACTTCAAAGCTACCTTCAGATTTTGTGGATGGTGACAGTTCTTTTAATAATCCATTTAACATATTTCAGCTGCAGTGTGTGTATAGCAGGTAGTAAAACACAGAAACACTTACACACTCAAACACACATAAAACCACAATCAATCTCACATACGCACAGACACTCACTCACATACATACACACACACACACACACACAAACACTTACACACGCAAACACATAAAAACACAATCAATCTCACATACACACAGACACTCACTCACATACACACACACTCACATATACACATACTTACACAGTCACACACTGGTAATACACACTTACACATTCAAACACACATTATATATATATATATATATATATATATATATATATATATATATATATATATATATATATATATATAATATTGTATTTATTTATTTTACTTAGATTTATATCTAATAATTGTAACTTTTCCTTTTTTTTTTTTTTATTACTTTTTTTGTGTTTTTATTTCAGCTGCAGTGCGGATAGGAGGAGGTAAAACACACAAACACACACTCAAACACACAAAAACACACTCAATCTCACATACACACAGACACTCACTCACTCACTCACATACACACACAAACACTTACACACTGGAAATACACACAAACACTTACACACATATATGTTTAAATAATATTGTATTTATTTATTTTATTTAGATTTTTATCTAATAATTGTAACTTCTTTTTACTTTATTTTTTTTTCTTTTTTGTGTTTTTATTTCAGATGCACACCAGATGGCAGGAGGTAAAACACACAAACACTTACACACTTAAAACATAAAACCACAATCAATCTCACATACACACAGACACTCACTTACACATTCACTCTCACACACACACACACACACATTATAATGATAGTAGATATAATAATTGTAACTTCTTTTCACATTTTTTTTTTTTTTACTACTTTTTGTGTTTTTATTTCAGCTGCAGTGTGTATAGCAGGTAGTAAAACACAGAAACATTTACACACTCAAACACACATAAAACCACGAACAATCTCAGATTTTCAGAATGATCATTAGCTGAATACTGAGATTTAATACAAATATTATAATTAGAATGAAACTGTACATGTTAATTAGTTCATTAAAATACATTTTTATGAGTTTAATCTGATTAATAATTCCTTTTCCACTGCCTCCTACACATACATGGAGAACTTGGGACTAAACATAGCAGAAGAGGCCGTGTCATCTATGTAGAGCAAATTTACATTCATTACATATTTAATGGGTTCAATAATAATAATAATCATATTTGTGTTTAATGTGTGAATAAATCGCCTGTAAATTCAGGACCAATCTGTAGTGGAGAAAAGAGTTTACAGTTTTTCTAACAATGCTGTATGTCATATCTGCAAAAAAAAAAAAAAAAAAACAATGTGATCTCTAGTGAAACTTTTCCAGCTTGAGTACTAAACACTGTAGGTTTGTCTGAGTAGAATGTTCAGATGGAACCAGCACTAATGTAGATACCTTTTATCTTCTGTGTTGATGTTGAATTAAAATACAAAATGTTAAAAAAAAAAAGTGATTTTTAATTAAAGGACGGGTTTAAAAAAAAAATGTTGTCCAGTTTGATTTGGTGGCTGTGGAAAAAGTCCTAAAGAAACATTTCCACAATGGAAAAAGCAATGGACACTTCATTAATGTCCATTGCGAGTTCGAGTCTGGACTTTCTTTCATCATTTAGAGAGGAAGAAACTCCAGACTCGAACTTGCCACAGCACCCGTGGCCTTATTTACACCTCCTTCTTCTTCTTTCGGCTGCTCCCAATAGGGGTCGCTACAGCAGATCATCCGTCCCCACACCACCCTGTCCTCCACATCTGCCTCTTTCACACCAACTACCTGCATGTCTTCCCTCACCACATCCATGAACCTCCTCCTTGGCCTTCCTTTTTTCCTCCTACCTGGTGGCTCCATCCTCAGCATTCTTCTACCAATATAATTCATGTCCCTCCTCTGCACATGGCCAAACCATCTCAATCTCGCCTCCCTCACCTTGTCACCAAAACATCCTACATGCGCTGCCCTCTAATAAACTCATTTCTAATCTTGTCCATCCTCGTCACTTCCAACGAAAACCTTAACATCTTCAGCTCTGCTACCTCCAGCTCCACCTCCTGTCCTCTACTCAATGCCACTGTCTCTAATCCATACAACATTGCAGGTCTCACCACAGTCCTATAAACTTTCCCTTTCATTCTTGCATTCAAGAACACTATCACAAATCACTCCTGTCACTCTTCTCCACCCTGCCTGCACTCTTTTCTTTACTTCTTTAACACACTCTCCATTACTTTGCACTGTTGACCCCAGGTACCTGAACTCCTCCACCTCTTCTCCCTGCAACCACACTACTCCACTGCCCTTCCTCTCATTCACACACATGTACTCTGTATTACTCCTACTGACTTTCATTCCCCTTCTCTCCAGCGCATATCTCCAGGCTCTTCTCAACCTACTCACTACTCTCACCACAAATCACAATATCATCTGCAAACATCATAGTCCAGGGAGACTCCTGTCTGACCTCGTCCGTCAACCTGTTCATCACCACTGCAAACAGGAAAGGGCTCAGGGCCGATCCTTGATGTAGTCCAACCCTCACCCTGAACCAGTCTGTCGTACCTACGGCACACTTCACTGCTGTCACACTGTCCTCATACATGTCCTGCACCACCCTCACATACTTCTCTGACACACCTGACTTCCTCATACAGTACCACAGCTGCTCTCTCGGCACCATGTTGTACGATTTCTCTAAATCCACAAATACACAATGCAATTCCTTCTGTCCTTCTCTATACTTCTCCATCAACATCCTCAAAGCAAATAAGGCATCTGTGGTGCTCTTCCTCAGCATGAAACCATACTGTTGCTCACAGATGGTCACCTCTTCTCTAAAGCCTGGCTTCCACTACTCTTTCCCATAACTTCATGGTGTGACTGATCAACTTAATTCCCCTGTAGTTACTGCAAGAATGCACATCTCCTTTATGCTTAAAGATCGGTACCAGCACACTTCTTCTCCATTCCTCAGGCATCTTCTCACCTTCCAAAATCCTGTTAAACAATCTGGTCAAAACTCCACTGCCATCTCTCCTAAACATCTCCACGCTTCTACCGGTATGTCATCTGGTCCAACCGACTTTCCACTCTTCATCCTCTTAATCGCTGCACTCACTTCCTCCTTACTACTATCTACATTCTGCTTCACCAACTCCACATCGTCCAACCTTATCTCTCTCTGATTTTCCTCATTCAACAGCTGCTCAAAATCCTCCCTCCACCTTCTCAACACACTCTCCTCACTAGTCAACACATTTCCTCTCCATCCTTTATTGCTCTAACTTGCAGTACATCCTTCCAGCTCGGTCCCTCTGCCTGGCCAATCGGTATAAATCCTTTTCTCCTTCCTTAGTGTCCAACCTCTCATACAGCTCCTCATATGCCTTTTCCTGCTGCCGCATCTCCTTGTACTCCTGCCTACTTTTCTCATCACTCTGTCTATCCCACTTCTGTTTTGCCAACCTCTTTCTCCTTATGCTCTCCTGCATTCCCTCATTCCACCACCACGTCTCCTTGTCTTCCTTTCTATTTCCAGATGTCACACCAAGTACTTTTCTAGCTGCCTCCCTCATCAGTCCTGCAGTAGTTTCCCAATCACCCAACACCTCTTCACCACCACCGAGCGCCTGTCTGACCTCTTCCCTGAACCTTACACTACACTCTTCCTCCTTCAGTTTTCACCATCTTATTCTTCTTTCAGTCCTCACTATCCTTCTCTTGTTCGTCGCCTCCAAAACCATCCTACAGACCAACATCCGATGCTGTCTAGCTACACTGTCCCCTGCCAACACCTTACAGTCTCCAATCTCCTTCAGGTTGCATCTCCTGCATAAAACATAGTCCACCTGTGTGCACCTTCCTCCACTATTATACGTCACCCTATGATCCTCCTTCTTCTTAAAATAAGTGTTCACCACTGCCATTTCCATCCTTTTAGCAAAATCTACCACCATCTGCCCTTCCACATTCCTCTCCTTAAGGCCATACCTACCCATCACTTCCTCATCACCTCTGTTCCCTTCACCAACATGCCCATTAAAGTCTGCCCCAATCACCAATCGTTCTTTCCTAGGTACACCATCTACCACTTCATCTAATTCACTCCAGAATCTTTCCTTCTCCTCCATCTCACAGCCAACTTGTGGACCATAGGCACTGATGACATTTATCATCATCCCTTAAACTTCCAGCTTCACTATCAGAAACTCTCTTCACCTCCACTACACTCTTACTGTACTCTTCCCTCAGAATCACCCCTACACCATTTTTTTTTCCATCCACACCATGATAGAACAGTTTGAACCCACCTCCAATGTTTCTGGCCTTACTCCCTTTCCACTTGGTCTCCTGAACACACAACATTTCTACCTTTCTCCTCTCCATCATATCAGCTACCTCTCTCCCTTTACCAGTCATAGTACCAACATTTAAAGTACCAACCCGAACCTCCACTCTCCTACACTGCTCCTTTTCCTGCTGTCTCTATAGATTCTATCTTCCTACTCTTCTTCTCCTCCTTCGGCCAACAGTAGCCCAATCTCCACCGGTACCCTATCGGCTAACGATACCTGTGGCGGTCATTGTTAGCCCGGGCCTCGACCGATCCGGTATGAAATTCTCATTTGTGATCCGCATATTTGATTTGGCACATGTTTTACGCTGGATGCCCTTCCTAACGCAACCCTCCCCATTTACCCGGGCTTGGGACCGGCACTAAGAGTGCACTGGCTTGTGCCTCCCTAATGGCTGGGTTTGTGGCCTTATTTACACCATTTTCTAAAATTTTGTTGTACAGAAGGTTTATAGCTCATAATAATTGTAATAGAAATCAATCAGTGTTTGACTCATTAATATCATTCTAATAGTAGATCAGTGTGTTGAGTCACATTTGAGTCATCTCACATTAACTGAGTTGATGAAGTCAAGTAGGTTTTATTGTCATTTCAACCATATACAGTGCAGCACAGTGAAACAGGACCAATGTGCCACAGCAAACAACATAAACTAACAAAAGGAACACAGAAGTACACACATAACTCTAAACTATCAACACAAAGTACACATGTGCAGCATTTAGTGCAAAAAACAATTTTTTAAAAGATGAGAAGGAAAAACTATCACAGGAGATCTGACAGTACAGTACAGAGGGTTGTGCAAAAAGGATTGTCTATGTGCAGATTGAAAATAAATACATGTATTTATGTGTGCATTAGAAAGAGCCTTGTGACAAAAATAATAATATACATTATAAATTATAGCCATAATAAATCATAGTACAATGCGACACAAAAAGAACTTCGTCTTCTTCTTTCGGCTTCTCCCATTAGTGGTCTCCACGGTGGATCATCCGTCTCCATACCTCTCTGTCCTCTACATCTGCCTCTTTCAAACCAACTTCATGTCTTCCATCACCACATCCATAAACCTCCTCCTTGGTCTTCCTCTTTTCCTCCTTCCTGGTGGCTCCATCCTCAGCATTCTGCTTCTGATATACCCCATGTCCCTCCTCTGCACATGTCCAAACCATCTCAATCTCGCCTCCTTCACCTTGTCTCCAAAACGTCCTACATGCGCTGTCCCTCTAATGAACAGATTTCTAAACAAGGTGGCACAAAAAGAACATGTTTTTGAAATGGTTAGCAAGAAGGATGTCATTTTTCCAATATGATCTTCTCTAATTAAATAATCAATGTAGACCAATCAAAACATTTATTACAGATTTGGTGTCAATAAAAAAAAATATATATCGAAAAGTTACACTTTATTTCTTTATAGTGATCTAGCTGCCCTGCTGGCCTGTAGAGGGTGCTGTGGCTGTGTACATAAAAGAGGGGAGTCTCATAAGAATGTGTGAAAATACGGGGTGTGTGTGTGTGTGTGTGTGTGTGTGTGTGTGTGTGTGGGTGTGGGTGTGAGGGTGTGAGAGAGAGAGAAGTCTATAGGGAGAGTGTGTGTGACAGAGAAAGAGAGAAAGATGTCTATAGAGAGTGTATGTACATGCATCTATTGAGAGACAGAATGAGCGGTGTATATATGAAAGAGGTGTTGAAAGAGAGAGAAAGAGACTAAATAAAAGAGCTGTCTATAGAAAGGGAGAGACAAAGTGAGGAAGGTGTCTATAGGGAAAGAAAGAGTGTGACAGAATGAGAGAGAGTGTGTGAGGTGTCTATAGTGAGGGAGGGAGAGTGTGAGAGATTGATATAGGTGTCTATATAGAGAGGGTGAATGAGAGGTGTCTATAGAGAGGGAGAGAAAGAGAATGAGAGAAGGTGTCTATAAAGAGGAAGAGAGACAGAAGCTTAATTGTTCTGATAAACATCTCACTTGTCTTCATTTTGGTTTATCCTATTTAGCAACTAATGGAGATGAAACCCAGATGTCAAACGAAGAGAACAAATTTGGATTGTTATTGAATTGATCTACAGGATGCATCATAATGTAAATATGAAAAAATGAAAGCAGAAATTCTGATTGACTTGTAGTCATTGTTTAATTTGAAACAAATCTTTTTATTGTATAAACATTAGAAATGGATGATACATTTGGAGGGATAAACAGCACCATATTAAGTAACTGCACTCAGCTACTGATTGCAAAAGCTCTAATTAACTATTTATTTATGCTGAATTTAAACTGCTCAGGTGTGTCATTTCATGTTCAGGAAGGTGTGAAAGTAGCAGTTGAAAAAACGTCAACGAGAAAGTCATGAAAGTCATGAGGCTGGTTTCAACTATCCATATCACATTGAATTGCATAGAATCCAATTTTTTTCCCCCATTGTATCGTATTGCATTGAAACCCACATACGAGTTTTCAACACAGCAAAAGTTTGTGCGTCTCGGTTTCTTACTAATGCAACAAGCTGCTCATTATCTCCGAGAGAGAAGGAACATGAGGAATGAGGGAATAACTTGTTTTTCCTGAACATTATCAGATAAAACAGATAAAAAATGTTTTAAATTTCCATAATGAATGAGAGATTTGTAATCATTGGTAATTTTTCGGATTCATTTTACGTTTGGTAACTGAGACTCCGCCCCAACATTGATTACTTTATTGCAAGATGTAATACATAACTAGAAGTATATAAATCTAACTGTATAAATTGAGAGGTTAAGGTGGTTATCTGGGCCCCACAGGACTCACTTGTGCAAGTTTTCGCTGTTCTTCGCAGGATCGCACCTTAATAAACCATAATATGATGGAACTCAATTTCAATCGACTCTTTAAAGGAAAATTAACCCCTAAACATCATATCGTTCGACTTATTGGAAGCATAAAAACGAAATATCTGAAGCTTGTAGAGTTAGAGGAATGAACACTTCAGCGTGCACCCACAGTGACCAATTACACTTCCTGTCATAAAACAGAACGTTTCATCGCTTTAGGTTCTCATTTGAAGCTTGTTGAAGAAACCTTTGTGGGAGGTGACACTTTCATTCACATCTATTTTTCTGAGATAGTTAAATTCACGCTAGCAACTCTGCAACCCTTGCTAACAGTACAGCTAATGCCTAATGCTTCTGCTAATCACCAATAATGTACACCATATCACAGTTAAACACTCGCACAATAGCACAGATGCTTATAAAGTAGCATCCACGGTGCTACTCATCCCTGTGGACGAGCTGTTATAGTAGAAACAATTATATTATTATCAGGCTGCAATCACACTGTTCTTTCCGCAGGCAATGTCTTCTGAGACCCGCTGCAAATTCGACAGCTTTACACAGCGACACGAACGCAAACCAGTTTTTAAAGTTTTTTTTTCTGTAGCTGTGTCATGTAAAATGGAACGATGAGGCACATCATGGCATCAGCACTTCTTACTTTTGCAGGCCAAAGGTCATCAAGCTTTATAGAGATTATATTACTACTGATTATAGGGTACTGATCTGTGCTACAATGTCATTGTTGTTGCACTAAACGTTGTTTGCGCATAATCGCTTTGTGAAATGTTGTGTGTAATGTCTTGTGTAATGTCATGTGGGTTTTGTTGTTTCATGCGGAACCTTGATCCTGGAAGATAATTTTTTCATGTCACTGCATACGGATGCATTATTTCATGTTGCGCCGTTAAAAGTTGCATCTCAAAGCACTTTCCAAGCATAAAAATAAAAATTGGAAATAAAATACATTAAAAAAATAATAATAATAAAAAATAAAATTAATCTATAAAATAAACATCACAGATGCATCACACAAATAAAATAAAAAAATTTTTAAAAATTGAATAAAATTTTATTTTATGTAAAATAATTTTGGGGTCCGATCACCAATTGAGCATAAACAGGTAGAAGGAACGACTAAAAGTCCAGAATCAGAACTTGGAGTGTAGACGGTCAAAAGTTGTAACAAGTAATGAGGTGCCATATACATTAAGTCAGCATAAGAATTTTAACATCAAAACTGGAGAAATATGTTCACCAGACCTGGTCTTGGTCAGAAGCTTAGCAGCTGAATTTTGAACAACCTGCAACTTGTTTAAGGTCGATTTTGAAATCCCAACAGCATTACAGTAAGTCAAAGTTCTTAGAAAATACGAAAATATTTTGCATCTCCGAAGTGCGAGTTCAGTGAACTCTGACCGATGAGTTTGTATGATGCGATAAAAGATTGACCTCTTCAGAAAATCAAGAGGAAGCACCAGCTGTAGCATTGTGTTACACCATTATCCCATTCTATACAAAATATAAAATCAAAAGGAACGTTGCCTTGTTTACATATAGTAACATGTCATTTCATATTTTTACATATAATAACATGATCTTTCCTACAATTATGTGATTCTTCTCCAAACTGTTACCACAAAGCTGGAGATAGACAATTGTACAGGACGTCTTTGGATGCGGATCCCTACTGAACACCTTGGGATGAATGTGAACGCTGACGGCACCCCAGATCTCCTCACTTCACTTGCATCAGTACCTGACTTCACTAACACCCTTATGGCTGATGAACACAAATATCCATAAGCACACTCCAAAATCTAGTGGAACATCTTCCCAGAAGAGTGGAGGGAATTATAAGAGCAAACTGGGACTAAATGTGGAATGCGATGCTCAAAAAGCACATACTAGGTCTAGGTGTCCGCACATTTTTGGCAGTATGTCGTATCTGGTTGCTCTTCTTATTGATCTCTGAAGAAACTTCTAGCACATTCTCAGCTCCATTTCTGTCAATCAACACCGTCTGACCAATCCAGATTCATGTCTGTGCTAATGCTGGGTAAATCTCCACAGATTGAAGTGTGTGTCAGTGTGTGTGTGTGTGCAGTGAGTTGTACTCTCGTGACACACTGTTGACACATTGTTAAATCATGAGGTGATGGAGATGTTGCCAAAACAGCAGTGGAGCAGATCCGAGCCGAGAACGCGGCGTGATAGAGCTGCGAGTCTGAGAAAAACATCTGCTGCTGAGATCGGATTTAATCAAAGTTCTTCATCCATACACTCTTCATTTCTTCTTCTCTTTTCTTTTTTCTAACAGCTGACTTGCAGAGCAGATGTGTATATTCCACTCTGTGTCTTTGTGTGTGTGTGTGTGTGTGTGGTATATGTACAGAATTTAGATTTTCCCAACCAGGACTTTCAGAGATGATGCACCCTATAATATATAAGATCTGATGTTTTTACGGCTCAATATGGAAACGCTTTCCACCATGTAGAACATCTGTAAGAGGTTATATTTTTATTATCTGTCCATCTAAACATATAAACTCATGCAGATGTCAAAGTTTGTATGCATTTTTCCATTTTTGTCTCAAAGCGTTTTTTCCAATTTGTGTTTATTTTAGATTTGACAAGTTCACTGATTCAAAATAAATAATTCTACTAGTCTGTTCCGGGTGAAGAACTCAGGGGAGCAGATGTTTAAATGAACTAGATTGATAAAAACAAGCTGAGGCAACAGATTATTGTGTGTGGGTTTGAGTTTAGTGATAAAAGAGACTTTCGAACTCAATCGTCTTTCTCTGATAAATTTATGTGTGTATATATATACTTATTTATCCATTAATTAATTTGCCTATTTCTCTCAAATATTGCTCAAAATCTGTGTCAGTGAGCACTTCTCCTTTGCAGAAATAAACCATACACCTCACAATCCAGCTATTAGGGTTGCACAAGTCAGGTCACTCTAAGTGCCGGTCCCAAGCCCGGATAAATGTGGAGCGTTGTGTTATGAAGGACATCCAGCGTAAACATGTGCTAAATCAAATATGCGGAGGTGTTTAAACTGTTCTATCATGGTGTGGATGGAAAGAGAAATGGTGTAGGGGTGATTCTGAAGGAAGAGTACAGTAAGAGTGTAGTGGAGGTGAAGAGAGTTTCTGATAGGGTGATGATCGTGAAGCTGGAAGTTGAAGGGTTGATGATAAATGTTATCAGTGCTTATGCTCCACAAGTCGGCTGTGAGATGGAGGAGAAGAAAAAATTCTGGAGTGAATTAGATGAAGTGGTAGATTGTGTACCTAGGAAAGAACGATTGGTGATGCGGCAGACTTTAATGAGCATGTAGGTGAAGGGAACAGAGGTGATGAGGAGGTGATGGTGGGTATGGCCTTAAGGAGAGGAATGTGGAAGGGCAGATGGTGGTAGATTTTGCGAAAAGGATGGAAATGGCAGTGGTGAACACATTTTAAGAAGAAGGAGGATCATAGGGTGATGTAAAAGAGTGGACACAGGTGGAC
The DNA here is from genome assembly GCF_014805685.1 of Silurus meridionalis. Taxonomy (NCBI): domain Eukaryota; kingdom Metazoa; phylum Chordata; class Actinopteri; order Siluriformes; family Siluridae; genus Silurus; species Silurus meridionalis. The sequence continues at coordinate 4,825,233 of NC_060907.1, forward strand.
TGTGTTCTATGGACAGAGTGCATGTGTTTATTTTATTTGTGTAAATGAACATAAAGCAGAACAATTCAATACAAAAAAGGGTTTTCATTAGTATTTATGAACATATTAGTACATAAAATATTAATTTAACAAAATACCCACAACATAAAATTAAACAAAAATTACAATATAAAAATATAAAATGTTAAGTGTAAAAAACAATAATAATAATAATAATAATAATGAATGTGTGAAAAATTAAAATTGAAAAATACATGCTTCAGTGAAATTAATATAAAATTACAAACTGTAAATAAAATGTAATAAAAATATCAGGATTACAAAAACACACACAAACACATGTAGTTCCTCCTGATCTACACACAAAAATATGTTGACTGTGGTACGTTGTGTACATGAGTAACTGTCAGAGCAGTAGATGATATTAAACATATTCTGACATGTCTTGCAAATCCGATTTTCTTTTCTTGCCATTTCAACTTTTTTCTTCCAGCTATTCCAACTTTATTTCTCGCAATTCCAACATTTTTTCTCGCAAGTGGATTTAATTGCGAGGCCAGAGACGACGCTTATATAACAGTCGTGGTCCAAATTATGTTTGGCATGTGGATTGGTATGACAAACTAAAACTCTATGGAATATGTATCATGGCTTCTCCAGAAAAGTGATCTGGCGTGAAGCATACAAAACCAACAATGACCCACAAGTAGTCACAGAATATATTATAACTGCTGTCATCAATAATAACAGATGTCCACAAATGCTGCGTCTTGACCATGGATCTGAAAACACCCACATTGTAGCAATGCACAGAGTGTGACTCTTGGTTCAAGTACTGGAAATCAAAGACCTGAATATTTGTGGGCCACCTTGAGAAGCCAGCAGTTTTGGATGGACCATTCTAAACAGCTGAGATTCATGCCAGATTAATCAGGTAAAAACTAAACTGTCCAAATTAGAGATTGATGAGATGAGGTGCACAAAAGGGTTTGTTCACTAAATGTTTGTTACTAAATGTTCTTCTTTTTCTTCTTCTTTCAGTTTCTCCTATTAGAGGTCGCCACAGCGGATCATCCGTCTGCATACCCCCCCGGATATTTTTATCCGTGGAAACAAACATATCTGAGTAAATGTAATGTTGACTAATGCTGATTCTTTTGCCCATTTTTAATAGTTAAAAGAAAATAGGTTTAATAAAAGTGTAATTAAAAATAAATGACATTAAAGTACAGGTGCTTAATGTTTCTTTATTAAACTTAAAGATATTTGAACACTTTCATCAGTACATCATTCACTGTCTTCGAACCATTTCTTAGTTAGAAGATCCAATTGTTAAAAGTGACCACTCTAAGCATCATTTGGAGCATTTCAACATTGAACATTTGATCATTTTGAACATTTTAAGACTACTGTACATCGTTCACAACAACTTTTACTTTTCCAGCTGAGAGATAAAAAAACAGATTTAATCCCCACACCATTTAAATGATAAACAATAAATCGGCTAGTTGCAAGAGTAGTAAAGTCCACGTCAATTAACCAGTAAACTGTAATAACAACTAGAACATGGAGACAAGTTTTCATTTAATTTTCCCCAATACCAGGATTGTCTTCCAGAATTATTAACAAAAATAGCAAACAGGCTATTTGTATTTATGTTGGTGCCACACCTTGTGGTTTAAGTGAAATTAAAAAATTCAAGAGGTCTTACTAAACAGCTTATTGTATTGGGAATGCTTCATAAAATTAAAGCACCATGTAAAAAAAAAAAACATTAGGAAATTATTACAAATTATATCAACAGGCTCAGGCACTACACTGTCCATGATCCACACTTTACTCATACATTGTTTGCACACTTCTGTTGATCTAAACGTTGATCCAGCCAGATGTTTACATGTACACTATTTATTTCTATGTGTATACAGACAATCGATTTTGCACAACCATCTGTACTGTACTGGTCGGTGCTACTGTGTTACTGTTTTTCCTTGTCTCATGATGTCTCCTGTCCCCTTATCCTCCCCCTTTTGCACTAAATGTTGCACATGTGGACTTTGTGTTTTTAGTTTAGAGTTCTGTGTAGTTCTGTGTTGCTTTTGTTAATTTATGTTGTTTGCTGTAGCGCCATGGTAATGGAGAAACCTTGTTTTGTTTCACTGTGTACTGCACTGTATATAGTTGAAATGACAATAAAGACTACTTTAACCTTATTCATTTCAGACCTAAAATCAGTGTAGCTTTCATAATGAATCGAAAGCCTTAGAAAGCGTCTGCAGTTGCCACTCTTCAGCAGCTGCAGTGGTCTAAGACGTCCGATAATTCCTTCTGGTCTGAATTTCGGAAGTCTGTTTGGCAGGATTCCAAGGCAATGTGTTCAGACATACTTTAGAAAGTTATCAATAAGATTACTTTTCACATATGCGAGGGCTGCTTACTTTAAGATTACTAGAGCAAGGTTAATGGGGAGGCATTTCTCTTCTTGCCAACCAAAAGAAATGATCCACTCAAAACTCTCCTATGTTTGCATTCCATAATCATACAGAAGTAAGGGTACCTTGAAGGTGTGGCCCAATGCACATTGTTTATAGAATCCATGCCAGAATTCAGAAAGGCAATTTCTAAGAACCCCCCCTTCATGCTGTCCCATCTCATATTGTCCATTTGGAAGCAGAAGCTGTATTTGAATTTCAGACTGTGTATGAGTCAGATTTTTACGTGATGACATGATGGATGACTAGAATAATTTTTCTGGTGTCAAAGGCAAGGTATCTTCCAGGCTTTGCTCTTTAGTTATAGAAAGATCTCCAGTGTAGATTGCAACACTATTGCTTTCTTCCAGTATATCCATAGGACTGCATAAGAGTTCTGACATAAACTGGGATTATCTGTGTGATAAAAGACACATTATCACTACCAAAATTATTTCCAGCGTTTTCAACATAAATTACATATAAAATATCTGAGCCTTGTGATGATTTTTCCAATAGTTGATTAGCTTGGTTGCTTGAAGAGGAAGAACCAGCATCATCCTGCAGGTTTTCCACCTCAAACTGTGAGATTCTTACTTGTCCATGTTTTTTATTTGGGACATTTTCCATTTGCCCTGTGTGCATGCTTTGTATCTGTCTGTTGTTGGGACCCATCATTTGTGTCATTACTGCACTTTTGCTTTTAACTCAACTTTGCCATCAGTCTTTGTAAAAGCTTCGATTTCTTAGAGCTTGGCGTATCTTCCTGCCTCCTGCAAAACCCCATTGCTGCTAACCAGTCTCTCTATGAGAAGGCAAATATTCCCTCAGCTCCTCATCTGTCATTAAATGCAAGACACTGGTATCAACCTACAAAAGAAATTGTGTTTTAATTTAAAAGCACTTGGTGTATCACAATCTCAAATCATAACCATAAATGGTTTGTTGTGCCTCACTGGGGTAAAGAGATTATACCCTTTTGGTAACTAATTGAACACAGAAACCGAACCGGAAAATATCAATGGGGTCATTCAATTTAAAATCACTACTAAACAAATATGCCCACATATGATTTCATACCATTGGAGATACCATTTTATAAAGATTTTATATGATAAAATTCAAGTAATTAAGGACACAAACTTCATATTTATCCATAAGTATAAAATTAAAACTGATTCTCCCACACCTGCTTTATAACCTGCTTGGTTTCAGATGGCATTGCCCATAAGTAGTGTAGTGTAAAACTAGTGCTCACTTATCAGTATCCATCAACTGTTATACTCTCATATTCCTCTTTTTGTTCAGTGTACAAAAGTGTGAATAATCTGCACTGCATTCATGAATGCTGATTACCTTATCATAAATCATTTTATTTATGGTGGACTCAGGAACATTTCTCTCCCTCAGGAAGCTGAAAAGGTCGTCCATCCTGTAATAGTACATTAACAAGAGTCCAGTAAATACACAAGCTGTGTGTATACAGTGATGCAGTATGTAGTTGTACTAATATTGAAAAGTCACAACAATCAGTTCTTGTTCACTCTGATACCATACACATTCATTTCACATTACGTTAGACCAGTGGTGTCAAACTTAAAAACTGGGATGAAGTCACGGGCCAAACTCAATATTTATTGAAAAATTGACTGCAATTGTGCATGTTTTCCGTCTCTCCAGATGTGTATTTTTTAACCATTTCATGCTTTAGTTTTGCATAAACATTGAATCTGGAACAACCAAAGTTTAATATTATAAACACATAAAAAATTTAATTTGAAATAAAACACATCAGTGGTATTCGTTTCTTATTATGTCTCTCTCTCTCTCTCTCTCTCTCTCTCTCTCTCTCTCTCTCTATATATATATATATATATATATATATATATATATATATATATATATTTATATACACAGTGGAACCCGGTTATGTCGATGTCCTAGGGCAGGGGTGGCCAACCCGTGGCTCGCGAGCCGCATGCGGCTGTTTGGCTGGTTTTATGCGGCTCTTATGTTCATATCGATTTTTGTGTTTGATTTTTAATGTGCGTGTTCGCTTTGCTTAAGTTCAATACGGTATTTTTAAGACTTAAATGAGCTTGCCCCTACTGGGAAACTTTGCGGTATATCAGACCTTGGCATGAGGCCAATCATAAATGACAGGGATGCACCGAGAATTTTCGGAAATCCCTAAATCACCGAAACAACACGGCAGAAACACAATAGTAATGACGCAATAAAAAAAGCGCAGCAGAACACGGTTATCTGGATAAGAGCCACATGTCTGCGGTGTGCGGAGAGCGATTTGCTAAACATGCAATGCTGAAATTTCAAGAGGGGGTGTATCTGCAAAGAGTTTCTCCAAGTCGGGTTTAATTTATCACCTGAAATCAAAACATCCCAATTGCCTTCTAAATATGAGAAGAACGCAGCGCAGAAAAGTAAAGTCAATCCGAGCATGCGCACTCCGTCTGTAGAGGACGTTTTTGAAAAGGCAGGAAAGTTTTCCAGTGATGGCGCCGAGGCAAAAGGCATAACACAAAAAATTTTGGATTTCATTGCCTTTTGAATTGAATTTTCATTTCGGTGCATCCCTAAAATATTATCGTTGGTGTGGCCCTCTGACACAATTCAGGTTTCTCATGTGGCCCCTTGTAAAAATTAAATGCCACCCCCCTGCGGTATATTCATCTCACGCACATGCGCATTTGACGGAAATACCGTATTGAACTCAAGCGAAGTGAACACGCACATAAAAAAACCCCACAAACAAAGTCTGTGTTTTCTACCCTGAAACACGTGAAATCAAAGCATTGATCTGTTCTGACTGACACACATGTGAAAGAATTGCTTTGAATTGCTTTTCAAATCCGATCCAGATTTGAAGGGGATTGTTCAAGGCAAGGATGCCAAAAGTTCCACTAAGTAACATGCATAGTAAAAGAAAAACGCTATTGTAAATTATTATATTTTTGTTTGTGGACTTGGTTAAACAGAGTTTGTGTGTGAGACAATGCACACAATGTTCATTGTTGAAAATGACTGTTCTGTGGTCTTAAAACTGTAGGAGTCAATTTCTGTCATTTTGTTGGTGTGTGACATTTACAATAAATCTGGCTGAGCAGAGGTGTGTGTGTGTGTGTGTGTGTGTGTGTGTGTAAGAGTAAGGGATGGGTGATGTTCATGTGTGCCCATGTGTATGATGTGGCTCTTTGCGGTAACACAGTCAAAAATGTGGCTCTCAGTCTCTGACTGGTTGGCCACCCCTGCTCTAGGGGTCGCCAAAAAGCATCGAGGTAACCGATAATCGAGATAAATGAAAATCAAAATGGCGTCAGTATATTAACGTGCTTGAAATTTCTTTATGTACATGATGTGCGTTAATAAATGAGAATGTGCATGCACGTGTTTTTGGACGTTTTTTTACACAACAGCGTTGCCGCGATTTGTTTGATGAAGACATGCTATAAAAATACATACAGTACATGTTTATCTGTCAGGAATCCACCTGCCACGCCCCCTTCAGCCCCCTTCAGCGTGTCAGGTGTTTTCTCGGCTGCTTTCTCTGAAGCTCCGCTTCAATCGCGCACACATTGTGCTCGTTTATCATCACCAGCTCCTATTTAAACTTCCACACTCTCACTGTCCGTTATTGTTGGTATATGTTGGTTCACGGCGGTCGTTGTTATCGCGCATGCGTATCCCGGTACGTGTCTTCCCACCGGCACTCTCTCAACGGCTGCGCTTTTCTTCCCAAAGCGCACCGCGGATTTTAATGTAAAACCTTTTTCACAAGCCAACAACAAAACAACCAAAAAATAATAATCATTTCTTTAAATAAAAAAAAAACTCTTAACAGTTTTTCTTGTCTGTCATTTGGCGTGAGAAATAATTTTCTGAGGTAAAATCTTCATCTTCTCGTGAGGTGAGTCTGTAAAAATTCTTATCCAATCAGCGTCATTGACGGAAACTCCTATAGCCAATCACAGCGCTTGTGGGCGGGGCTTTTTTCTGTCTGGCTTTTGGCGCGATAAATAATTTCTTATGTAATCATCTTCTTGTGAGGTGAGTCTGATGATACTGATCTTATTATTTCTCTTATATTTCTTTAAGATTCCGGAGTTAATATGAATTATTGATGTTAATTTACACTTATTTTAGTGTAGAACGTGATTTATTATAGTTTTTGGAGCTTCTTTAACTCTGTACCGGCGTCGTTAAAGGAAACTCGTACGAGTCCTAAATGACTCGATGTTGAAGTGCACTTTATACGGTGAAAATAATAATAATAAAAATAATAATAATGATTTATTCGGGCTTGGGACCGGCACTAAGAGTGCACTGGATTGTAAAACCCTAATGGCTGGGTTTGGTTCTCTGACCGGGACTCGAACCCGGGCCGCAGCGGTGAGAGCGCTGAATCCTGACCACTAGACCACCAGAGAACCCCTATTATATTTAACCACTAATTAATATATTTTATATAATAAAAAAAATTATAAAATAAAATACATCAAAACTGTACATTTAAATTTGAATATATGCTCTAAATCGGTGGTCCCCAAACTTTTTTTTTTCATGGCCCGGTTTAATGTTCGACAGTTTTTTCATGGACCGGTATTTAGGGTGTGGCGGATAATAAATACACTTAATAAAATTATAATTTGCAGTCTGCAGTCAGGGGGTTGGGGACCACTGCTCTAAGAACCCTGCCGCTTTAACCAATCAGCGCGTTGTTATGAGTTAATCTAGCCAATCACAGCGCTTGTGGGCGGGGCTTTTTTTCTGTGGCGCGAGAAATTATTTTCTGAGGTAAAATTTTCATCTTCTCGTGAGGTGAATCTGGAGATACTGATCTTTTTATTTCTATTATATTTCTTTAAGATTCTGGAGTTAATATGAATTATTGATGTTAATTTACACTTATCTCTGTACCGGAGTCGTTAAAATGACTCAAAGTTGAAGTGCACTTTGTAGGGTGATCAGGAAAGTCAGGGCTTTTGTACTGCATTAGTGTCTGAACTAAATATGTGTTATTTATCTACATTTCTCTGTAAAAGGATTTTATTTTGTGTAGTGTCTCATACACTATGTTTAGTGCACTACATAGTGTTGTGTAGGAGAATATTTGGGATTATTTGAGGTAAAAATTTAGGAAAATGTGTAAATACTGCTGTGTTGAAGTGTGTGTGACTGATTTTCAGTTAAAGTCTGAACTGAGTTCTCTGAAGTGCACTAATACAGGCTCACTCCAGTCTCGTCTCAATTCACACTAATACAGGCTCACTCCAGTCTCGTCTCAATTCACACTAATACAGGCTCAATCCGGCCTTGTCTCATTTCACACTAATACAGGTTTACTCCGGCCTTGTCTCATTTCACACTAATACAGGCTCACTCCGGCCTTGTCTCAATTCACACTGATCTCTCTCTCACACACACACACACACACACTGTGTAATGAATGTCAACATAATGTCAAACATGTTTTATAACAGTTTTCTGTGGGGTTTTTTTGTCAGTGAATAGAAGAAGAAATAAAAAACATGGGTAAGATTCACACACACACTGACACACACATGCTGACACACATAAACACTCACACACACTCTCACCTACACACACACACTCTCACCTACACACACACTCACTTACACATATACACTCACACATACTCTCACCTACACACATTCTCACTTACATACACATTCTCTCACACACTCACACACACACACACACACACACACTTTCACTCACACACACACACACTCTCACTTACACATACACACTCTCTCACACACACACACACACTTTCACTCACACACACACACACACACACTCACACACACACTCTCACACACACACACACACACACACACTCACTTACACATACACACTCTCTCACACACACACACACACTTTCACTCACACACACACACACTCACTTACACATACACACTCTCTCACACACACACACACACACACTCACTTACACATACACACTCTCTCACACACACACACATACACTTTCTCTCACACACACACTTTTACTTACACACACACACACACTATACTGACAGTCACTATAATGACATGAACGTGTTGTTCAACTTATTGATCTTAATTTAAAAAATTTATTTCTTCCACAGATAAAGCCCGTGACACTGGTAAGACACACACACCCTTTAGAAAACACACACACACACACACACACACACACACACACACACTATACTGAGAGTAAATATAATGATATGAATGTGTTGTTGATCTTGTTGTTCTTCATGAAACATTTTCTTTCTTCCACAGATACGATCTTAAATATGGGTAAAAGACACACACACACACACACACACACACACACACACACATATACACACACACACACACACACACATATACAAATACACACACTCAGAATACTCTTAGCACACACACAATTAAGACAGTCACTATAATGACTTGAATGTGTTGTTAAGCTTAATAATTAATACGTGTCTATCTCTTTTTTTCTTTAGTACACAACCTGATAGAAATCTGCCATGTAATTTATGCAAGTAAGAAAAACACACACACACATATATACACATACATACATACATATATACACACAATCTCACACTCACACACACTCACTCACACACACAGACACACACTCACACTCCCTCTTAAGACACATTTACACACACACTCACTCACACATATACTCACACACACATACAGACACTCACACACACACACACTCCCTCTTAAGACATATTTACACACACACACTGACAAACATAGACACTTACACACACACACTCACACACAGACACTCACACACATACTGACACTCAATCACACACTCACACACATACAGACACACACTCACACATACAGACACTTACACACACACTCACACATACAGACACTCACACACACATATACAAATACACACACTCACATACAGACACTTACACACACACTCACACACATACAGACACTCACACACACACTCACACATACAGACACATTCACTCACACACACAGACACACACTCACACACATACAGACACTTACACACACACTTACTCACACACACACACATACATACAGACACACACTCACACACATACAGACACTCACACACACACTCACACACATACAGACACTCACACACACACTCACACATACAGACACTCACACTCACTCACACACATACAGACACTTACACATACAGACACACACACACACTCACACACATACAGACACACACTCACACACACACAGACACTCACTCACACACATACAGACACAAACTCACACACACACACACTTACACTCACTCACACACATACAGACACAAACTCGCACACACACACTCACTCACTCACACATACAGACACACACTCACTCACACACAGACAAACTCGCACACACACACTTACACTCACTCACACACACAGACACACACACATACAGACACAAACTTACACTCACTCACACACATACAGACACACACACACACGCTTACTCACACACATACACACTCACACAAACACTCACTCACACACACATACACTCACACACAAACACACACACACTTACACTCACTCACTCACACACTTACACTCACTCACTCACACATACAGACACTCACATACACACACACACACTCGCTCACACACATACAGACAGACACTCACTCACACACTCACTCACACATATACTCACACACACACACACACACACACACACTCACATACAGACACACACTCACTCACACACACAGACACACACTCACACACATACACTTACTCACACACATACAGACACACACACACACACTCTCACTTACACATACAGACACATACATACAGACTCACACACACATACAGACACACACACTCACTCACACACAGACACTCACTCACACAGACACACACTCACTCACTCACACACAAACACACACTCACTTACACATACAGACACTCACTCACTCACACACATACAGGCACACACACTCACACACATACAGACACACACACACTCACTTACACACACACACACACACAGACACTCACACACACACTTACACACATACAGACTCACACACACATATACACACACACACACACACATACAGACACTCACACACACATACAGACACACTCACACACACACACTCATACACATACAGACAGACACTCACACACACACATACAGACAGACACTCACACACACTCACTCACACACATACAGACACTCACACATACATACAGACACACACACTCACATACAGACACACACACTCACACACATACAGACACACACACACTCACACACATAAAGACACTTACACACATACAGACACTCACTCACACACACATACAGGCACACACACTCATACACATACAGACACACACACAAACTCATTCACACACAGACACACTCACGCACACTCACTCACACACATATAGACACCCACTCACACACACACACTCACTTACACACATACACTTATTTTCAAATTATATAACATTTATTGTGTTTTTCTTTCAGTGATTATGTTTTGGATAGGTAAGACACAAACATTTACACACACACACACACACACTCAATCTCAAAGACACACTTAATCTCTCATACACAGACACACACACACACACACACACACATCTACTGACAAACACACGAATATTAATGATAATATAATATAATAATAATTAATATAATAATTGTAACTTTTTTTTAACTTGTATAACATTTATTGTGTTTTTATTTCAGCCGTTAAACAAGCGAGAGGTAATAACAACAAACACACATACACACTTTCAAACACACACACACACTCAATCTCACATACACAGACACACACACACACACACACACACACACATCTACTGACAAACACACGCATATTAACGCAATATAATCATTTTAACTTCTTTTTAAATTGTATAACATTTATTGTGTTTTTATTTCAGCCATCAAACATGTGAAGACAATTGAGGAGAAAATGAAAGGTAATACACACACACACACACACACACCTACAGACACATATTCTAATGACAGTACATATAATAATTTTAACTTCTTTTAACTTTTTTACATTTCTTGTTTTTATTTCAGAATCAGTGGAGATAACTAGGGGTAATACACA
>NC_060907.1:4841851-4843478 GCF_014805685.1 Silurus meridionalis
AGGAGTAATTAGAACAGGAAACTTTTATTTCATGACTTTTTACTCTCTGGTATTGTCCTTCTAGTCCATTCTATAACAATATATGGTGCATTATATATCTGCTGACTTGTCTGATGATAGGGACATCTACAGACAGTGTCATGTGATGTATGCACAAGCAAATATGTTAATTTGGAAATTTAGTATGTGCACAAGATCTGTGAAGACTGTACTTTCTAGAGCATACTGTACCCCTATGTATACTGTCCATCTATAGAACAGAGAAAAGTCTAGATTTAGTCTTCCACACTGATCCCCATTTGCTCTTATAATAATCTACAAAGTCTTCTGGTAAGATGTTTCACTAGATTATGGAGATTTGTGGAGATACTCTCAAAGGTTGAGGGTCAGAGCTTTATAGCAGGAAGATCTTCCACTCCAACCCATGTAAAGCATATCTCCATGTAACTGTGCACAGGAGCACTGATATTCTGGAACAGGTTTGGATCATGTAGTAAAGTTAAATAAAGGGAAAATCTTTGTTGAAAATGTCCTGTACAGCCTCCAGTTTATGTCTGGTGAAGGATTACGCATGTGTGGGGTGAAAACACAGTCGGTGTCCGAATACTTTTGACCATATTGTGTTTGAACGCGTGCACGGATTTATTTTATTTATGCTCAGGGTTTTTTCTGGTCCACAGTATGCGTGCTCACGCGAGATTTAAAAAAAGAAAAGAAAAAGAAAAGGAAAATAAAAAAGCCGCTCTTTTACGTTCCATTTCCTCTGAAGGTCTTAACAAAGGAAATCATCGGATTCCAGATTTTGTCAAATAAGTTAACAGAGTCTCTAGTTGTGTGTTTCATTTTTTCCAAATGTAAAAAAGACATGAACTCCTTTAATCAAGAGAAATTAGCAGGAGGGCATGGGGATTTCCAATGAAGCAGTATTCGTCTTCTGGCTACTAGTGAGGAAAAAGCAATAATATCGGCATGCCGCTTATTATATAAACCACATAAACGGGAGATACTTAAAAAATTGCAATAATTGGGCAAAGTTTCACAGAGACATTAAGAGCTTTTGGCAATATGTCAAAGAAATAAGACCAGAAAGAGTTCAGTTTAAGACAGGGGTAAAATGTATGAGTATGATCTGCCGGGGACAACGAACATCTATTACACAGACATTTTGAATGTTATCTGTTAAAGTTTTTTTTAATTTTGCTTTGGTGAAATGAATTCAATGAACTACTTTAAACTGTATAAGACTCAAACGAGCACAAATACAGACAGAGTTAATTTGAGCTAAAACATTATTTCACAGCACAGTTTTAGCACAAACTCCCACTCCCAGACTCCTTTAAGCGCAAAAAGAGGAGAGGACTGTGAAGATCGAAGCAGATCATAGATAGAGGCAATACGGTTATCAGACTTTGAAAGAGAAAATATTACTTTAATTAAAGTTTTCCTTGGCTGCTGGGGGAATGTAGCAAAATATGCTTTAGCAAAATTGTGTAGTTAAATAAATTCGATTTGGAGATGAACTGAATCTACTTAGCAAATCATTGAATGACACAAATGTGTGATCCAGAAACAAATCATTAAACAGAACTATGCCCTTCCCCCTGAGCAGAGAAATAGTTGGTTTTGC